>NW_024080475.1:206062-384478 GCF_014754425.2 Oryx dammah
CTTACCGTACCACTACCCGCTATATGATTTTGGGCAAGGATGGCCTGTCTTACCGTACCACTACCCGCTATATGATTTTGGGCAAGGATGGCCTGTCTCAATTTCCTCAAAAACAAAATGAACGTATTAACACTTGCCCTGTTGTCTTCTGACTGCACCAAGTGCCAGATACTGTGCTAAATATTTTACGTACATCATCTCATTTTATCCCTCCAACATCTTCATAAGATAAGGCCTTCATCAGTTGAAGCCATTTAGTAGGTGATGAAAGCAGATGAAAAAGTTCTTCCAAAAATACAAAATACTGTACAGAAATAGTGTAATTATAACCATTGTTGAAAAATAAATAGAACCATTGTTAGTAAAGTGTGCTGTATGAAAAATATTAGCGCTAGAGTGATATAGAAATTGCAAGTTGATAGCACATTCGTCTACCTGATACAACTCAGAAAAGCAATGCTAAACATTTAGGGACTATTATATGCCAGTCACAGTTCTTAGCATTTGGGGCCATACTTTAGCTCAAGAATCTTCAAAATAACCCCCCAAGCATGCACTGATGTTATCCCCATTTTACAGATGTGGAAACAGAGGGAGAGAAAGAACTTGCCCCAGGGAACAATGCAAATGGCAGAGCTGGGCAAAGAGACCAGGCAGTCTGGTTTCTGAACCTGTGCTCTTAATTCTAGCACTAAACCACTCCTGTGAAGCAGGCTCCAGTGGATGCAAACCAAATAGCTGTTTATTCCCTAGGCTTCGGGAACAAATGGCAGGATTACTTTTCCTCACGTAGATGGCTTTCGGCCATTCTCTGGGCTCAGTGAGGTCAGCGCGGTGCCCTGGCTGGGCCAGGCTTAGCAGTCAGTTTCCAAGGGCAGCTCTGCCTGCTCTGCACATCCTCTGTGACCTCTTTATGGTTCTGCTTCTCATTTGTAAACTGAGAAACAGAAAGTCTATTCATGGGGGATTTTGCAGGATCCAGTGCATTCAGCACAAATCTTGGCACAGGTGCGGCTGGCTCTCAGTACACATGAGACTCCCTCCTTCCTCGAATGTGACATCAGTTCAAATAATTAACTCTCCCATAAACTACTTAGAAAAGAAGAGAGAAAGACCTTGGGTCATGAAGTGTTAGGTTTGAAATGAACTATTACTGTTTTGAGTCATAAGGTAATCCACTTGGCAAAAACAATTTTATCCTGACTATCTACAAATAGGAATTTTTTTTCTTCCTAAAACAGTGTGTAAAGATTTTCTCAGGGGTCAGTAGATTCCTTTTGATAGACTGGGGGACTACTCTGGTTCAGTAATCCCTGGGTCAATTCTAGACTTGCCCAGGTCATGCTGCTGCTGCTGCTGCTAAGTCGCTTCAGTCGTGTCTGACTCTGTACGACCCCAGAGACGGCAGCCCACCAGGATTCCCCGTCCCTGGGATTCTCCAGGCAAGAACACTGGAGTGGGTTGCCATTTCCTTCTCCAATGCATGAAAGTGAAAAGTGAAAGTGAAGTCGCTCAGTCGTGTCTGACTGCCCAGGTCATAGGTCTGCCTAAACCAACTGACCACAAAGCAGAACGGTCTCAGAACTGTTATCAGGGACAGTGGGAAGCATGGTATTAGCCTCCTGCTCATAAACTATGTTGAAGTAACAGAGAACATGTGACTTTTCATACTATAAACTGTCCAAAGCTTAGTAAAGGGCATAATTTTGTCAAAACCTCATTTTAAAACCTTAAGATTTCCTAAAGTAGAAAAGACTAGGCCAGTGACAATCTTACTATGTTGTTTCAAGACAACAGTTATTCTCTGCAAAGTGGTTCTACTGTTCACAGACCAAATAAAATCCAACAATGGTCATGGCAATAATAATAATGAATGCTCAGATGGGCCCTTTTGCTGTGCCAGGCGCTTCTACGAACAGGATATGTATTTCCCCCATTTAATCTTCATAATAATTCTATGAGATAGGTAACATTATTATTCCCACCTTGTAGATATCAAAACTGAGGCACAGAGCGGCAGAGTTGAGAGTCGAATCAGGCAGTCTGTCTGCAGGGGCCACACCTGTCCGTCCATTTCAAAGAAATGTGTGCACATAAAACAAAGCGCTCTTCTTATGGCTGTCATCAAGGCATGCCACCTGATAGCTCAGCTGGTAAAGAATCCGCCTGCAACGCAAGAGACCTGGGTTCGATCCCTGGGTTGGGAAGATCCCCTGGAGAAGGAAATGGCAACCCACTCCAGTGTTCTGGCCCGGAGAATTCAGGACTATATAGTCCCTGGGGTCACAAAGATCAGACACAACTGAGCGACTTCTTCACTTTCGCTTACCACATCCCTCATCCAGCTCATAAAGGGATCTTCAGTCCCTCGTGTTTATATCTTCCTAGCCAACCGAAATCTTTTGTGGAGTAAGTCAAGGCAGGCTCATGAACACATGTAAGTATTTATGCTGCTGCGCTTCACGTTGTTCCCAGTGGAGAATCGAAAGCGTACTACTTTCCCGTTTAACAACTAAGGAGACTAAGGGACAGAGAGACGAGAAGCAGGGCGCTGCGCTGGCGGCCCGAGGCCCCCCGGAGCCGAGATTCGCGGAGCCCCGCGGCCTTGTCTCGCTGGGCGCCAGCCGCCATCACGGCGAGCGGCCGGCACCGCAGAAACAGAGGCCCGCCGACTCTTGGAGCCGCCGGCGCGTTCTGACGACTCCGCCGAGAGAGGAGTGCTAAGATCTACTCCAACGCTTCAGGTCTTTCATCTGAAAATGGTGGCTTGGCTTTCACACGGCAAAGCGAAGAACCTCCTACAGAAGGTCCCCAAGGCCCCAGCCCGCCGACCTGGGCGAGGGGCAAGGACACAAGGCCCCCCGGGCCCCTGGGACAGAGCTGTTCAGCTGCTTTTCGCGAGTTTTGTTTTATTCTTGGCTTGCTTGTTCACTCGGGTGACTACAAAAAGCTTTCCAAAGCGAGACACGGGCCGACTGCCAGTTCCCCCCTCAGGGAGGCAGCGCGGGGGGTGTTCTCAGGGCAGGGCTGCACCTCCGACCTCCCCGGGTTGTTTCCCCTGAACGCTGGAGTAAACTCACCGTGCTGGTGTGTGGGTACAGCGGCTCTGTTACACCTCTAATCCTGAACGGAATGGACTAAGCTATCACATTCTCACCTGTGCACTTTTCCCTTACAAGAGTTTAAAAGAAAAAAAAGAAAAGAAAACCAACATTCTTTATAAGCCGACAGTGACAAGAGCTGCGAGAGCCTGACTCACAAAAAATAATAATTACAGTAAATATTAGAACCATGACCGTCTCTACTATAATAAAACAAGGCATGGCCCTACCGTTTGTTGAAGCTCTCATGACTTTTTTGCATCATACATCTGCCCCAAGAGAGGGAAGAATAAGAAGCATGAAGGTCATTTGGCTGATGACTTGTCAGTTTAATGCTTTTCGTACCTGAACCCTCCAAACTGGATGGGAAGCCCCCTGACTGGACCTCACTCGCCTGCTCTCTCCTCTGTTCTAGCACTTTCTGCAGCACTCTGTTCCTCCTTGGCTTTGCTTGTCTCTCCTGGTCTGCATGCCCTCACCACAGGATCCCACCACATGTCCACGTGCTACTGTTGAGAAGAGGGTGTTGTAAACTGTATCTTGTTTTCCTTAGTGCTTATGACAAATTGCCAATCCCTGGGAGCTCAGGAAAGCCCACCATGATTACACTGCCCAGATTCCTTTATCCTGGAAAAGCACTGCTATCATATTTCTCCTTAGGAACATATGACTACATAAATAGCACATGAGCCTATGGTTGACGAGAATCCATTTAAGTGATTAGGAAGCACAAATTTCATCATATGATAGAAGAAGAGAAAGAAACTGAGGAAGGGGGAGGTGAAATAACTTGCCAAGATCACACAGATAGTTAGGAGTAAATTCAACCTCAACATATCTCTCTGTAGTAATGAATTCTCCAGGGAAGTGGCTGCTGACTCATGAAAGAAAATGGAGGTCTAGTAGGAACTGGATAAATAACATTAAATAACATAAATAGCAGTGACACGTTCTGTTCATGTTCCTCATTTTTTTCCTACATAAACTGTACTTATACAACTAACAATAATGTGAGCGTGATATTCATTTTAAATGCTTGATATAGGAGCTGGATTCTGCTTTTTTTAAAAATTTTTATTTAATTTTAACTGAAGGATAATTACCAAATTTTGTTGTTTTCTCTCAAACCTCAACATGAATCAGCAGTAGGTATACATATATCTCCTCCCTCTTGAACCTCCCTCTCTGGATTCTGCTTTTTTGTTTTCTTTCTTTTTTTTTTTTTTAAAGAAAATCCTGGTGTATATCTCATGTACACCCCTGGAAAATCTAACACTGCCCTACTCCCAGGTTTTTAAGAAATCTTATTGGGGAAAACACTGAAAGTTGGTCAAGATTGGTGTTTTTATTTAAAGCATAAAGATGCTTGCCCCAAACCAACTTGAAATGATAGGGAATCCATAAAGGGAAAGCACTGCAGATAAAGCTACTTGAAAATCTTATTTCCATGACAACAGAAACAGCATTAAAGGGCCAGTACACCTCTGCACTGCTTTGTTGCCAACACATTCAATCATTTGACACATTTTCAAGAAAAGAAATAACCTTTCACATATATGCTGAATTATAACTATGTATGAACATATAAAAGTGTTAGCCCTTTTTAAGAACAGAGATAAAGAGCTGATATCCTTGACGGTTACATATAGACTAGCAGGTTCCCCACTGGTGCTGGAAAATGTAGAAATAAAATGCAAGCTATAAACTAACATTGCATACCAAATGAGTTCTTTAGTTTCCATATTTGTCATTAAATTTATTGCTTTTAAAAAATCCAGTTAATCTATATTGTCTTATAACACAGAGTGTGGTTGCTCATGAATATATAAGTAGCCAAAATAAATTTTCATTCAGGAAAAAATATTATTTTATAATATGAGACATACATGGTCATTTCTACTCAGTTTTTCTGAAACATGAATTTAGTTCTTTTTGGTTTTGCATATATGAAACATTTGAGAAAATTATGGGAAAATAGCTTTGTTTCTCTAATGTAATAACAATATTTTGTACAGAACTCCTTTTTAAGATAATGTTTCCAAGACTTCCTAAATTTAAAGATTCTCCAAAGGGAAATTTAGCGTTAAGTTATGTAAAGTAATTTTGAATCTGCAATTTAAAATTATATGTATATTGGATTATAGATTTTAAAGGCATTGTGTGATTTAATTTGGTCTTCACAGAAACTCCCAGTGTAAAATAGAAAGGTTGGATACCATTATCAACTTATTTTTCATTGACTCGGTATTTGATACTCACAAGTATTACATGCTAAGTGGCCATAAGAAGAATAAACATAATTCTATATATTTCTATGCTAAGCTTTTTCTTTTCTATGATGCTACACTCCACACTTAATTTAAAAGACTAAAACTGTCATCATAGTTCAATTTAGTCATACTTTAGTAAGAATGAGTTAATAGTTTTATACAAAAAAGAGAACATTCTTAATCTCCAATATTTGCTAACTTAATAAGAATGCAAATTACTTAGCAACTGATGCAAAATGTGTCTTTGATTTGAGGTTTATCATAATTATTAACTATGCGCCCATTCTTTATACCATCCTGTAGATACAGATGATAGAGAGATCTCAATCTTCAAGTAGGAAAGCTTTCCATCTCTAACTCTACAAAGTAAACAGGTCAATCTCTCTACACCCGTGAATTCCAGGAAAATTATTTATGTGCCAAAAATCAAATGCAAAATTCCCAAGGTGAAAGTCATGTAAAAAAATATAAAGCATGAAGATTATTTCACCTAAAAGTAGAGAAGAATTGACCAATGAGAAGTTTATTAATAGTTTCTCCACGTGTCTTTCCTTTCCACATTCTTTTATTTCCTGCCACAGAAAGTTCTGGAGCTGACCTGGAACCCTACTGAGCAGAGCGCCCCCCCCACCCCCACCCCCAGAGCATGACACAATGACTTGGAAGGCCCACTGGATTGGACCATTTCATTTGTAATCCTAATTCTGCCACTGAAATGCTGAGTGATTCTCACGAAACTACTTAAAACTATTGAGTCTGTTTCAACACACACTTACTCAGTGCTTTTGCAGATCCTGCTCTCAAAAAGTTGGAAGCCAGGCCCACTTCATGGATGGGCAGCTGTGGGGCCACACAGGACCCTGAGCTAAGAAGAGCCAGTACTTGGTTCAGTGATCTGTTGTCACTGGTTAGAAATTGTTTCTTTTTAAATGTAAACTTTTTATTTGGACATGATTGTAGATTCCTATACAGCTGTAAGAAATAACATGTAAAGGTCTTGAGTATTAACTACTTTCTCCCAATGGGAAACATCTTGCAAAAATACAGAACAAATTCCAGAGGGGCATGATGTATTTCTGGAGAAAAGGGAAAAAGCCAAAGCTTATTTTTATTTTTGATGTTGTAAATAAAAAATGAGAAGATTAATGCATAAAAGTCGGATCTCCAGTCTCAAAAGATCCTGCCTACCTGGATCAGACAACTGTGCCTTATCTTATCATAGGAACTTGCTGTGGTTGCAAAGGATGACCACCAAATCCCACTGAATTTTCCAGCATCATTTTACAAAGCTTCATTTTGAGCTCAAAAGCAAATGATATTCTTGGAATACTTTTGTTGCCAATATACACTGTATAAATAAGAGCCAGAAATCAGTGAATTGCCCTTTGTTGGCTTAAAGCAGACTAGAATATATAGAAAAAAGATACAGCAGATAATTACCATACCAAAATAGCAAGGCAGTAGGAGGCATTAGTTGGCCTAATAGGGGAAAAGGAAGAGAATACTCCACTCAATACATAATCGAAAAAACGAACTCAAGAATACTTCACTGGAATACAGATTTTCATTCAAAACTATCCACTGGATGATGACCTGCCTTTCTTTTTTTTATTTTTATTTTTAGTATAATTGCTTTACAATGCTGTGTTAGTTTCTGCAGTACAACGAAGTAAATCAGCTATGCGTGCCAAGTCACTTCAGTTGTGTCCGACTCTTTGTGACCCCGTGGACTGTAGCCCGCTAGGCTCCTCTGTCCATGGGATTCTCCAGGCAAGAATATTGGAGTGGGTTGCCATGCCCTCCTCCAGGGGATCTTCCCAACCCAGGGATCAAACCCAGGTCTCCCACATGGCAGGCAGATTCTCTACCACTGGGCCACCAAGAAGCCATATACCCCCTCCCTCTTGGGTCTTCCTCACATCTCCCAGATCTTCCCCCTGTAGGTCATCACAAAGCACTGAGCTGAGCTCCTGTGTTATCCTGCAGCTTCCCACTGGCTACCTATTTCACATGTGGTACTGTGTGATGTCAATCCTAATCTCCCAGTTCATCCCACCCTCTCCCTCCCCACCCCTGTGAACACACGTCTGTTCTCCATGTCTGCGACCCTCCTTTCTTTTGATTTACAAACAGGGTTTCTACATATACATATGTAAGTCCATTAAGGCAAACTCCTTTCCTGAAGAAACTCACAGCACGTTTTCTAACCAAGGACAGCATTCTGCAAATGAAATAATAAATTCTTTCATTCTCTCAAGATCATATCTTCATTTCCCTCTGCTACCCCTTCAATTCCTAGCTTTTTTTAGTTGTTTGTTGGCAAGAAAGTTCACATCTCTTCCTCTTGAATAGTTGTCAAAACACCAAGGCTGTCATCCACCGACTCTCTGCAGCCCCGTGCTGAAACAGTGTTTTCTCGAACATTTGCAGTTGTGTATAATGTTGATGACAGCTTGTTTTGTAGTTGTCTTGCCTTCCTAGCTTCAAAGGCAGCAGCCGCTAGTGCAAAGAAAAGCCTTTTCTCACACGGATACACTTCGGTTTTTTACCTCTGAAAATTCAACGAGTTAAAACTATGCCTAAGTGCCTTTTAGGACCCATTAGATGAGTTCTTAACAGGGGGGTCTTAAATCTTCCTTCTCATTTTATACTGAAGTTCTAAAACTAACTATCTTACAAACTTTAAAATCAAATCTGTTGGAGATTAAGAGGCAAACTAAAGTCATGCTTAGGACCTCTACTGGTCTACCTGACAACACGTTACAGCTTAGAGACTAGAGCCAGACAAAATGTGTATCAAATTCTAGGGCTACCTTGCACTAGCTGTGGTATTTTTGGAAACATCCTATCTTAGCTTCAATTTCCTTACATGTAAAATGAGAATATTAATAATTTACCTGCCAAAGAGGAATGTTCCGAAAATTTCAAGAGCTAATATACATAAGATTTTTGGCAATGCGTTTCTAGTTCACAGCAATAAATACTGTTATTTATTAACTAATAAACATAAAACTTGTATATTGCTATTGTTTTTGCTATTGCTGTAATTATTAAGCAAAGGAGATATTACAATAATTTTAGAGAAAGTAAAGAAACTAGTATGAAAATAAATATATACAATTTAGATTCATATTAGGAAAAGTGACAAACCACTCGATTTTAATTTTGGAGTTTTTGTTATTCAACTGATAAAATTAAATGGTATAAGATATTGTTCTATGTATAGAATTCATTCACTTCAAAATTGGTAATTTTATGAGTATTTATAGTATCATAGAATAAAGAATTTTGCTATTCAGAGGTAAGCTCTGACAAAGTTAGTAGGGAAACACGATAGAGACAGTGCGTCACACATTCGTGTGAAGCTCGGTTCTTCAGGCTCCCTGCAGCTGATTGGGACCTTGTGACTGATTATGGCCAAGTCCATCCTAAAGGAGATCAGTCCTGGGTGTTCATTGGAAGGACTGATTTTGAAGCTGAAACTCCAATACTTTGGCCACCTGATGCGAAGAACTGGCTCATTTGAAAAGACTGTGATGTTGGGAAAGATTGAAGACGGGAGGAGAAGGGGATCACAGAGGATGAAATGGTTGGATGGCATCACCGACTCAATGGACATGAGTTTGGTTAGACTCCGGGAGCTGGTGATGGACAGGAAGGCCTGACGTGCTACAGTCCATGGGGTCGAAAGAGTCAGACACGACTGAGGGACTGAACTGAACTGAAGTGAACTGGACTATGACTGAACCTACACATGTCACTTTTAAGCAGAAGCCTAGACAACAGATTTAAGAAACAGAAAAGTACTTCTACTTTTTTGATTAATGCACTATTTGGCCCCATGCCCTGAGTCACAATGTGAAAATGAGTTACCCTGATGATCCACACTGGATCTATGCCATTCACAAAAAATAATCCACTGATGTGTTAAACCACTAAGATTTGCAAATTAATTTGTTATCGCAGCATGATCTAGCGTGCGCTGATTAACACTGGAATGGTTTCACTGACAAAGAGCTGAAAACAATAGCTGCATGGCATTAAGATTGACCCTTGATAACTGTCTTTATCTTTAATATTTGCCAATTTTATAACCTTTCCTTCACTTAACAAACAGAGACCGGAATTTAGACATAAGCACTTGTCCTACCCAAAGTAAGTAATTGTCTGGTAAAAAAGAGAAGATACATACATTTGTAATAAAGCATAGAATCATAGTGACATAAGCTCAGATAAAGTCTTAAATGAATTCTGAGAAAAGAAATACAAGTCCTACTAGAAGATTTCTGGGAAGAGATGCTGAATGGTTTACGTCTGAAAGAATGGGATGCATTCGAACATGTGTCGGTGAGCAAAATATGGGAAGAACAGTGAGTAGCATTCCAGTATGAGGGACCAGCAGAGAGAGGGACTGGTTGAGTGTGGAAGGCATGAAGGATGCAGGCAAATAAACCAATAAAAATTACCATCTCCCCTCATGTACTTCTGGGAAAAAGAAGAGGTAATCTAAAGTGCTATTGAAGTAAACAGCTGAAGATACAGATGGGAAATTTATTCAGTGAGAAAGAAGACAACCTTGAAGGATCCTAATCAGGAGGTGAGTATGATCCTATAATCTAAGAATCTTATGCTGCAAAAGGGATGGAAAAGAAACATGACTACTATAGGAAGTTTAGTTTATTATCAATATTATTATATTAATATTCTGTATGGGACACAATAAGAAACTAAGGAAAATGGCAAGGGGCTAACACATAAAATTCAGATGAGATGATGAACTGAAACACTGTTTAGGAATGCAGATTCAAAAAGTTCAGGAAAACAAAAATATGAGTATAAGGGTAATGGGACCAGAAGATAAAGAGATGTGAATCATTAAGGACTGTAAATAGAATAAAAAATTTAGACATGATAGAAGAGAAACAAATATGAGATGAGGCAGATTTTGGATATGCTAGCTTTGATATGCTAATAGCACTCAGCACTCATATGAATATATATGCTGCTGCTAAGTCACTTCAGTTGTGTACAACTCTGTGCGATCCCATAGACGGCAGCCTACCAAGCTCCCCTGTCCCTGGGATTCTCCAGGCAAGAACACTGGAGTGGGTTGCCATTTCTTTCTCCAATGCATGAAAGTGAAAAGTGAAAGTGAAGTCGCTCAGTCGTGTCCGACCCTCAGCGACCCCATGGACTGCAACCTTCCCGGCTCCTCTGTCCATGGGATTTTCCAGGCAAGAGTACTGGAGTGGGGTGCCATTGCCTTCTCCGATAAATATATATATATATACATATACATATACAAAAACCAGTATCTCCTAACATATACAGACATATATCACATATATATATACATATGTGGTGTTGGAAAAGACTCTTGAGAGTCCCCTGGACTGCAAGGAGATCCATTCAGTCCATCCTAAAGGAAATCAGTCCTGAATATTAATTGGAAGGACTGATGTTGAAACTGAAACTCCAACACTATGGCCACCTGATGCGACGACTTGACTCATTCGAAAAGACCCTGATGCTGGGAAAGATTGAAGGCGGGAGAAGGGGACGACAAAGGATGAGATGGTTGGATGGCATCACCAACTCAATGTACATGAGTTTGGATAAACTCCGGGAGTTGGTTATGGACAGGGAGGCCTGGCATACTGCAGTTCATGGGGTCTCAAAGAATTGGACACGACTAAGTGACTGAGCTGAACTGAACCTACGTACATAGTTCCTCTTTCTCTTCGTATTTTTCTCTCAACAATTATTCTTACTAGAAATATCCCTCCCAGGATGCAGCCCATTTCCTCCTTTTTTCTGCCCCTGTGCTTTCTAGAAGCTGAACTCTCCAACCTAAAACACAAATACTCTTCATGTGCCATGAGAAGAAGTACTCTTCAGGTTACACTGAAGAGGGATGAGCACCCAGTCCTCCACCCGGCGTAAAACATGATCATGGATATGGCGGTTTTGGAGGAGGAGGAAACATGAGACCCTCCATTCAGATGGACAGTTTTTTTGCAACCACAGGTGGCTAAAGGTGCAAACAAGGTCCAGTTTATACACTACAGATATTTCATTCACATTTAAGGTCTTATTTGGGTTTAATCATGAATATACACAATATTCTGCCCTGTGTTATCATCTTTCCTCTATTATCCTTTCGGATCAGTTCAGTCGCTCAGTTGTGTCTGACTCTTTGTGACCCCATGAACTGCAGCAGGCCAGGCCTCCCTACCCATCCCCAACTCCCGGAGTTTACCCAAACTCAGGTCCATTGAGTCGGTGATGCCATCTAACCCTTTTATCATCTGTTGTCCCTTTCTCCTCCTGCCCTCAATCTTTCCCAGCATCAGGGTCTTTTCAAATGTGTCAGCTCTTCATATCAGGTGGGCAAAGTACTAGAGTTTCAGCTTCAGCATCAGTCCTTCCAATGAACACCCAGGACTGATTTCCTTTAGGATGGACTAGTTGGATCTCCTTGCAGTCCAAGGGACTCTCAAGAGTCTTCTCCAACAACCACAGATTAAAAGCATCAATTCTTCTGCACTCAGCTCTCTTTATAGTCCAACCCTCACATCCATACATGACCACTGGGAAAACCATAGCCTTGACTAGACAGACCTTTGTTGACAAAGTAATGTCTCTATTTTTTAATATGCTGTCTAGGTTGGCCATAACTTCTTCCAAGGAGTAAGCGTCTTTTAATTTCATGATTGCAGTCACCATCTGCAGTGATTTTGGAGCCCAGAAAATAAAGTCAGCCACTGTTTCCATTGTTTCCCTATCTATTTGCTATGAAGTGATGAGACCGGATGCCATGATCTTAGTTTTCTGAATAATGAGCTTTAAGTCAACATTTTCACTCTCCTCTTTCACTTCCATCAAGAGGCTCTTTAGTTCTTCTTCATTTTCTGCCATAAGGGTGATGTCATCTGCATATCTGAGGTTATTGATATTTCTCCCGGCAATCTTGATTCCCGCTTGTGCTTCTTCCAGCCCAGCGTTTCTCATGATGTACTCTGCATATAACTTCAATAAGCAAGGTGACAATATACAGCCTTGAGGTCCTCCTTTTCCTATTTGGAACCAGTCTGTTGTTCCATGTCCAGTTCTAACTGTTGCTCCCTGACCTGCATATAGGTTTCTCAAGAAGCAGGTCAGGTGGTCTGGTATTCCCATCTCTTTCAGAATTTTCCACAGTTTATTGTGATCCACACAGTCAAAAGCTTTGGCATAGTCAATAAAACAGAAATAGATATTTTTCTGGAACTCTCTTGCTTTTTCGATGACCCAGTGAATGTTGGCAATTTGATCTCTGGTTCTGCTGCCTTTTCTAAAACGAGCTTAAACATCTGGAAGTTCACGGTTCACGTATTGCTGAAGCCTGGCTTGGAGAATTTTGAGCATTACTTTACTAGCGTGTGCTGCTGCTGCTAAGTCGCTTCAGTCGTGTCTCACTCTGTGTAACCCCACAGATGGCAGCCTACCAGGCTCCACCATCCCTGGGATTCTCCAGGCGAGAACACTGGAGTGGGTTGCCATTTCCTTCTCCAATGCAAACTAGCGTGTGAGATGAGTGCAACTGTGTGGTAGTTTGAGCATTCTTTGGCATTGCCTTTCTTTGGGAAATCCTTTAGCTTTCAGTAAAATCTGTTTCATGCCAAGGACATGTGTCAGCAATGCCTTGAGCAGAAAGAGGGCAGTGGCCACACACAGGGTACAGCCATGGGGGGCAGAGGGGGGCAGCCTCAGGAAGTGACTGGGTATGAACAGATCAGTCAGAGCAGGAATTTAAAATAAGAAACAAGGATGCCAAGGGAACCCAGGTCTCAGGAGAGGGTGTTGACCTGCCTACAGTAATTGGAATGGGACCTGCAGTCATCTTATTAGAAGTTAAATAAAGGGATGAGATTAGAAGGTAAAATCAATACTCCTAGCATTTGGTACTATTCCTGGGACATAACAGATAATCAGTTTATCAGGAATAAACATACAAATAGGTAGAAATGCAGGAGAACCTGAAGGAGCAAATAGCGAGCAAAAAGATAATGGAAAAAAAGATACTTTTTGGAAGACCTATACCATCAAAATGTACTAGTAAGACAAGAGATGGACAAGGAAGAAGGGACGGTTGTAAAGGCAGGCGGACCTCTAAGAAGCAACGGCACAGAGGCTAGTACAGTGAGACCACATATAGACTGGCTTTTAAAAATTTAAGTGTTCTTTCGGGACACAGACTCATCTTCATTTCTTCTCTAATTTGCACTGTATTAGAGTCGGACGCGACTGAGCAACTGAACTGAACCGAGAGATGACAAAGAAAAATGGAAACATTCCCTTCCTTGTGTCCTGTCAGAGCTTCATCCCTAACCCTCCACTCTGAAAGCTCTTAGAGTTCATATTAATAATCTTTCTGTTCCTGAATTCAAAAATCCACTTAGCCTTAAAAAAAAAAAAAAAACTTAAGGAATGGAGTGTGGAAAATAATTTCAGAGCACTAATTATATAACATTCAAGTTTCTCTCCTACTTGTTTAATATTCTGTTGCCTTTGACATATAAAAAGGAAAGCCCTTTTTTTTTTTTTGCTCTCAGAAAAAAAGCAAGAAGGGAAAAAAGCCTTGAAGCGTTAATGAAAATTCAGAAATACTAATCAAATAAAATATTTCACAGTCTTAGAGCAAGGTGAACATCAGGAAAAGATATGCAGCCTGTTTCAAACAAGGAATACATTATGTAAGACCTAGCAAAGAGTCTGGATCAACACTCAGTAAACACTGTTTTCCTTTTGTTAACATTGTACCCAAATGGGCCATCCAAGTACAGCTGCCATTATATTTCTTCTCAGGCCTAACAACCACTTCTCCACAGTACACGAATCCTACAAAAGTCAGCTTATAGAAAACCACAGAGATAACTGAGCATTACTGTTAGCTTGCATTACTTTTCCTTTCTCTCCTCTTTTTAAAAATTTCATTGAAAGATAATTGATTTATAATGTGTTAATTTCTGCTGCAAAGCAAAGTGCCTCAATTATACATTCATATCCATTCTTTTTCGCTCTCTTTTCCATTGTGGCTTATCACAGGATACTGAATATAGTTCCTTGTGCTATATAGTAGGACCACATCATTTTTCCATTCTCTATAAGCTTGCCTTATGTTTCCCCATGATTCATAATTTAAGGGAAAAAATTCAAACCATTTGGGTACAAAGAGATTAAAGCACTTGAAGACTAATTTACCACTTTTCATCCTTCATAACAAATACATTTTTACAATCATTGCTTCAGCTCAACTCTTGAATATGACTGAAACGAGGCTTTGGGAGCATTATATCAAAAAGGATTACTTAATAAAAAAAAAAAAAACTGGAGCTAAGTTTTCAAGAAAGTATTAACAAAAGAAGCTTTTCTTCTTTCCCCTGCTTTTACCTTATCTTAGCTAAAAACTTGAGTTGAAGTTTGTCACAATGTTAAGGAAGCATTAAATAATAGTACAGCACTAATCAGGCAATAATGGGGAAACAGAACAAGCTCTTTTTTTGTTTGTTTTTCTGAGCTTTGCAAATCCTCAGAAACAATGAGATCAAAAAGTAAGAAAATCAGGAAATCTTCATTGCTCTTTACAAAGAATTAATAAGATTACAAGCAGAGGTATTCTATGCTTTTACGTAAGGGGATAGGTTCTAAGGAATTTTTTTTTTTTAAGGCAAAGGACAATACCTAACAAACATGAGTGGGGGCAACTTGAGAACTCACATGACTTTACTTCTCAGCAGTATTTTTGTGTGAGGATATTACAGTATTAATATCACTCAGTTACCAAAAATAAAAACTTTAAGCCTTTTTAGCATGTTCAGACAATTGTTGTGAGCCTAAACACTCTTAACTATTTCACTATCAGAATCTTTATGCAATATATTTTATAACTGGTCCATATTAATTTGAACACTGGACACTCATTTACCTTGAAACGAAAAGCAAGCTCCCAAATGACTTAAGCCAATACGTCAGATTAAGAAAGAAGGGACTCTCATGAAAGGAAAAAGGATAAACCAGGGAAGTATATTTCTGACTTAGCCATGTCAACTGAAAATGTTGCTAAACAGTTCTGAGGATCTAATTTTAATTATAAAAGAAGCGGTTATTTTGGAAACATGTGTGTGTATCAGCACAAGTTAGCAGAAGGTAAGTAACTCCTGGAGAAAGACCCTGAGACCATCAATTTCTTAGAAACAATTCAAAAGCAAACCAGAAAAGGAAACAAACCAGAAAAGGGAAGAAACTAAGAAAATTTTGAAGGTAGTGTAAAGAGGTGTCATCCAAAACTTACCCAAAGCTTCTTGCACATAAAGATGAGTGAAGTCAGAGCCTACATTTCATAAAGAGCTGTATTATCTGATACCACTTAGAGTTCAAGAGGTAGACATCCCAGGACTTAAGAGAAAGGAAAGTCTTAATGAATGATTAGGGGCTTAGACTGACTAACTAGGATTGGATTTACTCTCACAGCTGAGACAACCAACGATTGAACACAAGATTTTAAACAAATGATGCTCAAGACCAATGACCTCATACAACTATAGGTGGAGAGATGGAATGCAAACGAGGTGAGCTCCGTAATTGCCCAGGTACCACCATGCAAGAACTTCAAAGGTTTCTCTCACGTGCTGAGCAGGGGGAAAGCAGGGAATGCTTGCTGAACCCCTGGGCTGAGGGCACAGAAAGACCTAGAAGGGGAAGGGCCAAAGAGCCAGAGAGGAGACAGTGGAACAGAGAAGGAAGTCTGGGGAGCCCGCACGGTCTGCCATGAGCATCAGCAGCATACTGATCAACAAAGACACGTGAGGAAACTACCAGAGAACAGAAGACCCTCGAGAAGACCGGGAGGACCAGCACCACGACGCACGCAGAGCTGGGGAAGGGACTCCTCCACTCCCCGGGAAACTGAACCAAGAGTCTTCGGAGAAACGAAGACTCTGGAACTGGCAGGAAAGATACAGTGTGAGCGTGGAGCATCTTATAGTGCTGCTGCTGCTGCTGCTAAGTCGCTTCAGTCGTGTCCGACTCTGTGCGACCCCATAGACGGCAACCCACCAGGCTCCCCTGTCCCTGGGATTCTCCAGGCAAGAACACTGGAGTGGGTTGCCATTTCCTTCTCCAATGAATGAAAGTGAAAAGTGAAAGTGAAGTCGCTCAGCTTTAGTCGTGTCTGACTCTGTGCGACCCCGTAGACGGCAGCCCACCAGGCTCCTCCATCCATGGGATTTTCCAAGCAAGAGTACTGGAGTGGGGGGCCATTGCATAGTGCTAGAAAATCAGAAACTGCTCACAAAAACAAACATATATAGAGACTGGCAGTCCAGTGGTAGAAACTTTGTCTTCTAATGTAGTGGGTGTAGGTTTTCTTCCTGGTCAAACAGCTAAGATCCCACATCCCTCACAGCCGAAAAATACTAGAACATAAACAATAGAAACAGTATGGTAACAAATTCAATAAAGACTTTAAAGAGAGAGAAACAAACACACTGATGATGCAATGTGGTTTCCTGGAACAGAAAAAAGAACACCAAGAAAAAAAGTCAGAATAATGTATCAGTTCAGTTCAGTTCAGTCGCTCACAACTCTGCAACCCCATGAATCACAGCACGCCAGGCCTCTCTGTCCATCACCAACTCCGGAGTTCACTCAGACCCACGTCCATCGAGTCCGTGATGCCATCCAGCCATCTCATCCTCTGTCATCCCCTTTTCCTCCTGCCACCAATCCCTCCCAGCATCAGAGTCTTTTCCAATGAGTCAACTCTTCGCATGAGGTGGCTAAAGTACTGGAGTTTCAGCTTTAGCATCATTCCTTCCAAAGAACACCCAGGTCTGATCTCCTTCAGAACGGACTGCTTGGATCTCCTTGCAGTCCAAGGGACTCTCAAGAGCCTTCTCCAGCACCACAGTTCGAAAGCATCAATTCTTTGGCGCTCAGCTTTCTTTATGGTCCAACTTTCACATCCATACATGACTACTGGAAAAACTATAGGTTTGACTAGACAGGCCTTTCTTGGCAAAGTAGTGTCTCTGCTTTTTAATATGTTGTCTAGGTTGGTCATAGCTTTTCTTTAAAAAAAAAAAAAAAGACTAGCTTTTTGGGGTGAAATCTCTGACTTTGCTCTTATTATTCTAATGGGTCATAGAATAATAATAATAAATGAGGGCTCACATTCTTCCAAATGGCTTTGAGAGGTTGCTACTCCCAGGCTGGTTATAAAACACCAGTGATGCTGTGTCCTATAAACTTATTCCACAAACTAACCTAGGAGAGTTCTGACATATTGTCCACAGGTTCACTTTCCTAATTTCCATGCTCTTGATCCTATTTCAATATATTCTACTAAATAATTTATCTTGTTCTATGGGGTTTATTTGCTTTAAATATTTATAGAATATTAAACAGGAACTAGAATGCTTTCTGCTATATATGCTCCACCTTAATTATCCACATTTTTCAGACTTTAAGAAGGGAATCCTGTTTTGTTTTTTTTTTCTGTTTATAATTAGTTTAAATTTAGCCTACTCAAAGCAGTGTTAGTTGCTCAGTTGTATCCGACTCTTTGTGACCCCATGAACTGTAGCCCGGCAGGCTCCTCTATCCATGGGATTCTCCAGGCAACAATATTGCAATGGATTGCCATTCCCCTCTCAAAAGGTATCTGTTATCCAAGAAATTGTACAATGGTTTTTCCTAAAACAGAAAATATGTCCTTTTCCATTTATTAAGATATATGTGTGAAGTTCTATGAAACACAAGTGTACCCTGCTGCTGCTGCTGCTGCTGCTGCTGCTGCTGCTAAGTCGCTTCAGTCGTGTCCGACTCTGTGCGACCCCCATAGATGGCAGCCCATCGGCAGCCCATGAGGCTCCGCCGTCCCTGGGATTCTCCAGGCAAGAACACTGGAGTGGGTTGCCATTTCCTTCTCCAATGCATGAAAGTGAAAAGTGAAAGTGAAGTCGCTCAGTCGTGTCCGACTCTTAGCGACCCCACAGACTGCGGCCCACTAGGCTCTTCCGTCCATGGCATTGAGGCAAGAGTGCTGGAGTGGGGTGCCATTGCCTTCTCCAGCGTACCCTAGAACCCTCATACTAGTCTATCAGCCGAGAAGAATCTATGGCAAGATTGTGGTTTAGCAGGATTCAGTTTAGGAAATCAGGGACATGTAAAATTGTATCCTCTAAGGTTCTCATTCCTTTGCCCAGGGCACCCTTCAAAGCATAGAATTCCATCTAGAACCCTGAAGACATCCTCTTCCAACTATGAAGTCTTGTTTTCACTACATGATTTCTTATCTCACCTAAACTCTCCTTATTTCTATATGATTTTCTTCATCATTAAAATTTGCTCTTTTAGCAGGTTTTGTCTCCTTTTTTCTGGCTAGTGACTAAGGGCTCTACGGCTGGTCAGCTCAGATGTGAACCAATTTCTACCAGCTTGGATCCTGGACAAGTTCCTTGGTCTCTCAAAGCCTTGGTTTCTAGGTTTATAAAATGGAGACTAAATTCTTATTTGAAAAAGTTGTTGTAAGGATGAAATAAATACACTCAAGATGCAAACATGTGCAATACAAAAATTAAAAATGTTCAATAAATGTGAGTTTCTATTATCATCATTTATTATCTTAAGGGTGTTAGCATCATGATTTTAGAGCTTATTTAAAATTGTGCATCTTTTTTTCTCCATATCTCTTATTTATTTGTTCACTGACGGGTATGTTGCCCCAGTCTCTCCTTGTGATTATGGTCACTTTCCCTTTGCCTTAGATAAACAGTTTTAACCAAAGTATTGAAATTTTTATCGTCAAAAGAACTCAATCTTACTAACAAAACTGGTTGCCTTTCCCCCATCTCTGAATATTTCTCAAGCTCCTTTTTTCACCCTGGTCATTATTTTTGTCTAACTTCTCATGACCTCTGTTGGCAAGTAATGATACCAATCCCTCCAGCAACCCACACCACCATTTCTTATTTATTTTGATCTTTTTTACCCAAATATTCTGTCTTTATCCTTCTCTTTATTAGAACATTTTATGTTCACGGTCTTTGTGTAAAGGGCTTCCCTTGTGGCTCAGCTGGTAAAGAATCCTCCTGCAATGCGGGAGACCTGGGTTCGATCCCTGGGTTGGGAAGATCCCCTGGAGAAGGGAGAGGCTACCCGCTCCAGTATTCTGGCCTGCAGAATTCCATGGATTGTGTAGTCCATGGGGTTGCAAAGAGTCAGACACGACTGAGCGACTCTCACTCACTTCTTTGTGTAAAATACATAACATGATGATGGCTCTTTCACCTTAGCCCAATATTATCTATAGTGACCATTTTATATGTGAAGATCTGTGATCTACTCACAATTTTTGCTGCAGAAACTAAGCAAAAGTTTTATTTCTTTTTCTCCTCCAGATATTCCCAAAGGAATCATAGATCATTTCATTACTAAACCTCAACTAACACATTTTTTCCCCTGACATGTGCATTCAGAGAAAATGTCTGGCACATTCCAAAGGGAATTTACAATTATGGCACAATTATGGCTTTTAAAGAATAGTCTATGTTCTGTTTTGCTGTTGTTCTCTTATTCTCTTATTTACTTCAACTGGCCCTTCCTGTTTCTCCTGGTAAATTAGTCAAGCTAACACGTTGAATCAGTAATAAGAGTCTCTTCTCAGTTTTACAGATTACACGGGTGCATATTCACCAGGTGGGGGACCCATGGCCTCGAGCTCTTTCTCCCTCTGCGGTGTCTCTGGCCCTTATTTGGTCCCCCTACCCCAGCCAGCCTCCACCTCCTCCGCTCACCACCCTCTCCAGGCTTACCCTCTTCTCCTCTATTACCAAGCACTTCTTGAAATTGCTACAAAAGCTTCTTTGATTTATTTCTTTCTCTTTGAGACATCAACCATCCTGGGTTTTGCCCAAGAAGCATTAAAATATTCCTAAAAAGTAGATATGCTGAATTGCCATACAAATTAAAGTATATAAAACTGAGGTAAAGAGAGAGACTGAAATAGTTCCAAAATTCATATACTAAAACTCTCTACTTGGCTTTCTTTGAGAATTAGAAGAAACATATATATTTCTTCTCTTACAGGGACACATCAGTATTAATACTTTGGTCTTTAAAGTTGCTTTACTATTTGAAGTATGTAGAATAAAAGTCATTCAGTTCTAATTTAGGAATACAAGGGTTAAAAAGTAAACAATGCCAAAATTGATGTGACAAAAGGTGCCAAAAACTTAATGCATTTGAAGCAATAAATTAACATGGAGACAGATGGTATAACCTTCCTGTGAAAATAAGATTCTAAAATTCACACTTCTGTGAAACCAAAATGTGATTATCAGAGTTCTCTGTAACAAGTCTTATTAGGATTGATTGAATTATATTCCTCTGGGTTTAGAATTAACGCTAATTAACTCTCATAAAGGGCTAAAAAGAAATAGCATGTGTACTGGACAAATAGAAACCAAGTGATTTTATTTAAGGTATTTGGGGAAAGAAGAAGGATAAAATATGAAGGCATATTTAAAAGATTTTTTTGTATATATGTGTATGTGTATGTATGTGTTTGTGCTTTAGCTATTTCCATTAAATGTGTATATATATATACACACACATACATAAATAATATGCTGCTTTTCAGATGAAAGGGAGATGTGGTGCCATCCTTAGCTTAATGAGTTAACAATAGCAGTTTTTTAAAAAAATAATCATTTACGTAGGGCTCTAATTAAATGTCATATTAAGATTTTTAAAATTAAATTAATGACTTTATCATTTGTAACTTATGTCTACTGAAAACTTATCTGCAAGTGTGCAACTAGCTTAGTAAAGAAAAAAAGAAAATGGTCACCATAAACATTTTGTACGAGATGTTGTTTAAATTACAGTTAAGAACATAATCACATTTTCTGCTATAATAGGAATCTGTTTACATTTGCAAATGTACATAATCCTACATTTCTTGCTATTCAGTTATGTCATTATAATTTCCACAATAATGAGAAAATATATTCTAGTAAAATTATGAAAAAATATTCTAATGAAAATGTGATCAAATTATGAAGCAATTAATTGTAATAAATCAAAGATTTGAAAGATTAACACTGATTTTTCTCATCGATGACTAATAGTCATCAATGAATTAATTTCATTTTTTTCCCAAAAAGCACTTAATTCCTAAAATAATCCTTTAATTTTTAAGAAATAATACAGTATGATATCCCTTGGTCTTCTTTCTATGATGAACTCTCAATATGGAAACAGATCCAAATATTTGTAATTCAAAAAGCTCAGTAAATAAAGATAAATCCTGCATGATATTACATATGGAATCTGAAAATTACAACAGACTAGTGAATATAACATAAAAGAAGCAGACTCACAGAGGTACAGAACAAACTTGTGGTCACCACTGGGGAGGGGCTGGGGAAGGGAACTCAGTGATACAGGCTACTGGGTATAAAACAGGCTCAAGGATGTACATACAACATGGGGAACACAGGCAATACTCTGTGATAACCACGACAGAAAGTAACCTTTAAAATGGAATAAAAATTCAAATTTAAAGAATGAAAGAACAAAAAAAGTTAGTAAACAATTAGGTTTGTTTTGAATGTGCTTACATTCATAAAATTTAGTGTGCCTTAACTTCTGTTTGATTATCTAACACCTGTCTTTACTGTGCTCCACTTTCCTACCTTTTCTCCATTTTCCTTCCATTATATTAACTTATTTCATTAACTTTGCAATTATTTTTTGAGCAACTGTTATATAGTTAAAAAAAAAAGTAATGAAAGAGTCTCATAAACTCCAGAAGCTGACAATCTACAAAAAAACTAGACAAATACATGAATTAAGTCGTTTGCTCAGTCGTGTCCGACTCTTTGTGATCTCGTGGACTGTAGTCCACCCAGGCTCCTCCGTCCATGGGATTCTCCAGGCAAGAATACTGGAGTGGGTTGCCATTTCCTTCTCCAGGGGATCTTCCAGACCCAGGGATCAAACCCAGGTCTCCTGCATTGCAGGCAGACGCTTTAACCTCTGAGCCACCAGGGAAAAAAGCTTTTTTAAAAAAAATGACATCTTTCATGAAAGATGTCTTTCATGAAAGAGCTACAGTGAAATTACAAGAAACGATAGAGCACACAGAGCAGCACATTGCCATGTGGCTGCAGGTCAGGAAAGGTGGTGGAATGAAAGAAACAGAAGCGATGACAAGTCTAAGGCTGTATCACTGATGAACACCCACGTGGAATTTGTTAAGAGAAACAGGACGTTCCAGGAGGAAGACAGAAAACAAGAGGCCAGAGACATTTTAAAAATAGAACGTTATGTTGTGAAGTCAAAGGAGGAGAAAAGTTTCAAGCAAAGACAAGTGGTTGGTTTCATTCAGAATACAAAGAGGGTGAGGATGGGTAAGAGGTCTTTGGCATTGGGTCAGGTCTCTAGTGACTCAAAAATGGTTTCAGAAGAGAAGAAGCAAAGCTAGTGGGGATGAGTTATATTTGAAACTTTCACTGAGAAACAAGGGAGGTTTGATGGTCCTTAAAGACAAGAAAAATGTCAAAAGCAATATTTTAAAAATAATTTGGAAATGAGGAGGCCCTTAAAGCCCAAGAGGAAAGAGACAGTGATAATGAGGTTGAGTATGAGAAAGAAGGTACCGGTGATGAACAGAAGCCTCCAGGAAAAAAGTAGATGGGATTGAGAATGAAAGAACCTCACTTTGAAATACACAGGAACTGGGAGAAGAGGATGTGTACAGCTCTCCCCAGCGGGCATTCATCTTTCGACCGATCCAGGAGCATGGCCATCTGCCAAGAAGTAGAAGGAAGGAGGCAGGGTCACTGAGCAATGCTGTTTCCCACACTGCATCCTTTCCTAATTCCCAGTACTTCTTTCCAGCTTCAGTTTCCTTCTGTGGCATAGCCCACTGCTGCTGCTGCTAAGTCACTTCAGTCGCGTCCGATTCTGTGCGACCCCATGGACGGCAGCCCCCCAGGCTCCTCCGTCCCTACACCCTGAATGTGCTGCAACATGAAATCCAGGTGCCTGCTTCCAGTGAAAAGAGCTGAAGAAGCAGATCTTACTTCTCATCACCCCCTCCAGCCAAGAGGAGGCCACATGTCCTAAGCTCAACTAGATTCACTCCTGGGACTCTGAACCTCAGTGCAGGAATGGAGGCTGGGTGGGGGGTACGTACTCCCCAGCAGCTGTGCCCACATGTTCCTGCCCAACAACCTTTCTCACAGCTGCTGCTTTCTTGCTCCCCAAGCTCCTCAGTCGTGTCCTCTTGAAGGCTGTTTCTCCAGCCTTCCTGCAATTCCATGAGCTTTTGATATCAAGCCAGTACATTTCACTTGACTGAACTTATCCATAAGCAGCTTTATTTCCTGCAACCAGCCCCCACCCCCAACACACACTCAAATGTAACTGGCACAGGAGTTCAAGACGAAAGGGAGAAAGCAAGCAGTCATCATTGTGATCACGAGATAATAAACGGAGAGACAATTCAAGGTGGAAAGATCAGCAGCACTGAGAGTCCGGTTACAATTAAAGGATATAAACTCACACTTTTATCGTGGCCAAGTATTACATAATGGCCTACATGATAACTATTTTCCACATCTTACAATTTTTATAATAAATCAGGTGATGTACTCCAAGACTTAGATGGTCAAGATATTGGCTACTGGTAAAAGCATTGTGCACGGGTTTCTTAAAGACACCACTGCATTTGCCAAATTTAAAAATGCAGAAATATCCAGACACAGCAGAATGATTTATGGCACGGTGAATTTTTCAAGGCTCAGCAACCTGTAGAGAAGCAGCAGATGATCACTCAAGATTGTTCCAAGTTCCCTGAAATCCTTTTAAGAATGAATGCCTTGGAAACAGAAATAGCACACTTGTTCTCAAGAGCAGACTCTAAAGAGGATGACCTGTCATTAAGAAATATGACTCCCCTCCATGTCTTATAATGATGAAATAAGCAGTAGAAAGCTACCAGCAGGTGCAAGAAAAGGAATCCCAGATTTAACAGCAAGGGCTGGTTTTATTTCTAATCACCTATTTGACTAGGTAATTCAGATATCTTTTTTTTTTTTTTGGTCTTTTATTTTCCCCATCTGCAAATTGAGATTTTTGTCAAAATTCTTCACCCAGCACAAGTCTTCCAGAATCTGTGCTGTGACTTCTCTATGTAGTTTGATTCCCATATGGTACATGAACCTAAAAATAGTGTTACTGTGGGAAGAAACCTAGGAGGAGTGTGGTGACAACCCCATGAGTTTCAGATGAGCTGTTTTACAAAGTGCCTTCTAATAGATTTCTAGAACCCTGACTCTCTTAGCAGCATGAGCTACAAAAGTAACGACATGACTCACGCAATGGCCAACATCATAATAAATTCATAAAATAGGTCTCAAGTAATAAGGAGATTTTAAAACTAAAATTACGCTAAGGTAGACTGGACTTTATGTCCTCAATTTCTGGGCAGAAAACATGGCACTCTATTTTCAGGTTTTACTTCTGTTTGTGGAGAAGATACATGTCTCTCTGAGAGCTGTTTTCTGAGTACCATGGTAACCACATCCTTGCTGTCAAGTCTGCCCTGTCGGATGCGCAATTTAAGACATTTGCAAATGCCACCTAAGATCACGTGAAACAGACCGGAAAGGGTACGTTTTCATATGATTGTGGGACCCCTGCCGGTGCTATTCAACATGAAATGCCAAGAATGGGGACTAGGAAGGGGATTCAACCAATACAGCAACTTTTGCCACAACTCTGAACTGCTTCTTCTTTTTTTTTTTTCTATCTATCCTCATCTGTTGTTTGTACCTCTCCTGGTCCTGTGCACTAGGGCTGAAGTCTGTCTTTAAAAAAGAGAAGGACCAGAAATGATAAGATGCCAGCTAAGGGGTAAGAAAGGTATAAAAGGACCAACAACACCGTGCTGATGGGATTCTGCCCAGGCGGAGTGTCTCAAGGTCCGGTCCTGGAGGCCCTAGGAGCATCACTAGAAGAAGCGCACCTTGATGAGTCCTGGCCAGCAGGGGAATGGAAGTCAGTGAGTGTCACACAGCAAATCCAGCAGGAAGTGACACAGGCCCTGAGATGAACGCGGTAGTATACCCATCTGTGGGCACCCGTGAGGCAAGGCCACCGTGGTCTCTGCTGGGGAAGACGTCTGAGCCCTGCTTCAGCTACAGGAGAAGCGGGAGAGGGCAGTAATCAGAGTCAGTCAACACAAGCGAGTCCAGAGGTGGCAGGACAGCAACCCAGCTGCAGGGCTCTATACCTTTATGACAAAAAGGCCGGCAATGTTACGTGTGTGTGTGCGCGCGCGCGCGCACTCAGCCATGTCCAGCTCTTGGCGACCCCATGGACTGTAGCCCATCAGGCTCCTCCATCCACGGGACTTTTGAGGCAAGAATACTGGACTGGGCCACTTCTTCCTCCAGGGGGTCTTCTCGATCCAGGAATTGAACCCGTGTCTCTTTGGTCTTCTGCATTAGCAGGTGGATTCCTTACCACTAGCGCCACTTGGGAAGCCCCAGCGATTTTATTACAGGAGCATCAAAATAGTGTTAAATGTTATGTGTAAGAAGTTTGTGTAATTTTTGATGAATATTTTTGGTTAAAAAATAATGTTCCTTATTATTAAATGTTTGTGAAAAAATCAAATAATAAGGATAATAATAATATTGAAATAGCTTTTTCTAAACACATCAATCAACAACCAATATATATAAGTTGGAGTCAAAACAGTTAAAAAATATTTGGTGAAGTAGTTAATTAAAATAATATATCTGATTTTTTTAGATCAATAGTCCATAATACATTTATAAAGAAATATATATTTATCCTTGTAAATAGATGTATAATTATAATTTCAATACTTAAACATTAATTTATTATTAGTAATGTATTATTATCAATTTAATCAATTAAAATTAGAAATCCTATCATTCAGCTTCCCTAGTAGCTTAACATAAGGCAAAAGAGAATATATATTTTCCATTTTGCCAAAGGTAGTATGCTTCTTTAATAATATCTATTATCATTTTAGTGACACAATTTGTCTGTAATATTTTCCATGAGGTCTGCTGTGTACTTATCAAAATATTTAAAAGTTGCTGACACAACTGGTAATTTAATTCATGAGTGAGCACTGAAATTATTTTATGCTTCTGGATGGTTAATAAAACTGTCAGTAAAGAATGATAAGGGCTCAATATTAATATTGGGTTTATATAATAGTAAATTTCATATTAAATAAAAATTGAGAAGCTCATCCTTTTTCATATTATTTACCCTCCGAGTTTCAACAAACAGTTAAAATTATTCTTCCACAAATTTAAAAAGACTGCCACAGAAATTCATCTTACCACCTTTATAAACTGAAATTTAAAATTTTCCCTTTATCCATCTCATTCTGTTTGGAATCAGATGTTTTGCTTTAATTTTCCTCAATCATGTATTTTAAAATATTAATATATGTATTGTGCCTATAAGGAATAATTACCTCCTATTTATACTATGCAAGGAACAAGGCTAAAAAGAATTCACAGGCTGACAGGGAAATAGATTTGTAAAATAAAAAATAATATGATAAAGGGTAATGAGAGAGATGTGAGAAACTTACAGTGGTTACACAGAGGGAGATTAATCTTCTACTGGGAAAAGGCAACTTCTCAAAGAGGAAAAAACAAGAGAAGAGTCTTAGAAAAATTAGTAGGAATTCACCAAGCATTCAAGTGATGAAGGAGCAGCAACAATTCATACAAATGTTAAAAAACTTATGAAACTTCATGATATTATCAAAGATATTTAAAAGACTCATTTTTTTTTAATGCATAAAGAAGTAGAAGGGGCAGATCACACTGTGAACAGGAGTCAGAATCTCACAACAGAATCCAACCGTCTAAAAGAACTTATATAACTCCTTGACGCCCATGGAAACCCATAGGATCAAAACATAGGATAATCAATTCAGTTTGTTCTGCAACATATTGGCTTGGGACTTTTCGCTCTGAAAATATGCACAGCTAAGCTACTACACTACATTATCACTGTACAACAGAGATATAAAGGGGGTCACATATGTAATTTTAAATTTTCTAGTAGACATACTTTTCGAAAATACAAATTAGTGAGGAAGTTAATTTTAATAATAAAATTGATTTAATAACCTGATATCCAAAAGAGTCAAATATCATCATTACAAATCTAATCAATATTACAAATTAAGAAGATATTTCATGTTACGTTTTTAAATTAAGTCTTCATAATCCACTATATATGTTTTTACCTATATTATTTCTCAATGTGGATACTTAATTTTCATCGGAAATACTTGATCTGTACTTACACTTCATAAGGAAGTATACAGGAAAAGTAGATTCACATTTCCAAGTATTCCAAATATACTTAAAAGTTTCCTAATAATTGAACTGGATATCAAAAATCATTTTCCTTTGATTTCTGCTATAATATTAATAAAACGGATTCATATTTGTTAGATTATAGATTTGGCTTTAAACAAAAGCTTATCATGTTTCAAAAGTACACTCTTCAAGATAGGTAAATTAACTTTTGTGTCAACTCAGTGTTGACACCTAATATAGAGATACTGAATGAATTGAAAAGCAACTTTAAATTTATCAAAAGTAAAAACATACTACTCCAATCTTTCTTGTTGCCTTCAGAGCCAATTTATAATTCTTTTAATTACAAAGTTCTACACACTGATAGGATGCTGAAAGAGGAACTCCCCAGGTCAGTAGGTGCTCAATATGCTACTGGAGATCAGTGGAGAAATAACTCCAGAAAGAATGAAGGGATGGAGCCAAAGCAAAAACAATACCCAGCTGTGGATGTGACTGGTGATAGAAGCAAGGTCCAATGCTGTAAAGAGCAATATTGCATAGGAACCTGGAATGTCAGGTCCATGAATCAAGGCAAATTGGAAGTGGTCAAACAAGAGATGGCAAGGGTGAACGTCGACATTCTAGGAATCAGCAAACTAAAATGGACTGGAATGGGGGAATTTAACTCAGATGACCATTATATCTACTACTGCGGGCAGGAATCCCTCAGAAGAAATGGAGTAGCCATCATGGTCAACAAAAGAGACTGAAATGCAGTACTTGGATGCAATGTCAAAAAAGACAGAATGATCTCTGTTCGTTTCCAAGGCAAACCATTCAATATCATGATAATTCAAGTCTATGCCTCAACCAGTAACGCTGAAGAAGCTGAAATTGAACAGTTCTATGAAGACCTACAAGACCTTTTAGAACTAATACCCAAAAAAGATGTCCTTTTCATTATAGGGGACTGGAATGCAAAAGTAGGAAGTCAAGAAACACGTGGAGTAACAGGCAAATTTGGCCTTGGAATGCGGAATGAAGCAGGGCAAAGGCTAATAGGATTTTGGCAAAAAAAATGCACTGGTCATAGCAAACACCCTCTTCCAAAAACACAAGAGTAGACTACACATGGACATCACCAGATGGTCAACACCTAAATCAGACTGATTATATTGTTTGCAGCCAAAGATGGAGAAGCTCTATACAGTCAACAAAAACAAGACCAGGAGCTGACTGTGGCTCACATCATGCACTCCTTATTGCCAAATTCAGACTTAAATTGAAGAAAGTAGGGAAAACAGCTAGACCATTCAGGTATGACTTAAATCAAATCCCTTATGATTATACAGTGGAAGTGAGAAATAGATTTAAGGGACTAGATCTGATAGATAGAGTGCCTAATAAACTATGGACGGAGGATCATGACATTTTACAGGAGACAGGGATCAAGACCATCCCCATGGAAAAGAAATGCAAAAAAGCAAAATGGCTGTCTGAGGAAGGCTTACAAATAGCTGTGAAAAGAAGAGAGGCGAAAAGCAAAGGAGAAAAGGAAAGATATAAGCATCTGAATGCAGAGTTCCAAAGAACAGCAAGAAGAGATAAGAAAGCCTTCTTCAGCAATCAATGCAAAGAAATAGAGGAAAAGAACAAAATGGGAAAGACTAGAGATCTCTTCAAGAAAATTAGAGATACCAAGGGAACATTTCATGCAAAGATGGGCTCGATAAAGGACAGAAATGGTATGGACCTCACAGAAGCAGAAGACAATAAGAAGAGGTGGCAAGAATACACAGAAGAACTGTACAAAAAAGATCTTCATGACCAAGATAATCATGATGCTGTGATCACTAATCTAGAGCCAGACATCCTGGAATGTGAAGTCAAATGGGCCTTAGAAAGCATCACTATGAACAAAGCTAGTGTTGGTGATGGAATTCCAGTTGAGCTATTTCAAATCCTGAAAGATGATGCTGTGAAAGTGCTGCACTCAATATGCCAACAAATTTGGAAAACTCATCAGTGGCTACAGGACTGGAAAAGGTCAGTTTTCATTCCAATCCCAAAGAAAGGCAATGCCAAAGAATGCTCAAACTACCACACAATTGCACTCATCTCACATGCTAGTAAAGTAATGCTCAAAATTCTCCAAGCCAGGCTTCAGCAATAGGTGAATCGTGAACTTCCTGATGTTCAAGCTGGTTTTAGAAAAGGCAGAGGAACCAGAGATCAAATTGCCAACATCTGCTGGATCATGGAAAAAGCAAGAGAGTTCCAGAAAAACATCTATTTCTGCTTAATTGACTATGCCAAAGCCTTTGACTATGTGGATCATAATAAACTGTGGAAAATTCTGAAAGAGATGGGAATACCAGACCACCTGACCTGTCTTGAGAAATCTGTATGCAGGTCAGGAAGCAATGATTAGAACTGGACATGGAACAACAGACTGGTTTCAAATAGGAAAAGGAATACATCAAGGCTGTATATTGTCACCCTGCTTATTTAACTTATATGCAGAGTACATCATGAGAAAAGCTGGGCTGGAAGAAACACAAGCTGGAATCAAGATTGCTGGGAGAAGTATCAATAACCTCAGATATGCAGATGACATCACCCTTATGGCAGAAAGTGAAGAGGAACTAAAAAGCCTCGATGAAAGTGAAAGTGGAGAGTGAAAAAGTTGGCTTAAAGCTCAATATTCAGAAAACAAAGATCATGGCATCCAGTCCCATCACTTCATGGGAAATAGATGGGAAAACAGTGGAAACGGTGTCAGACTTTATTTTTTAGGGCTCCAAAATCACTGCAGATGGTGACTGCAGCCATGAAATTAAAAGACGCTTTCTCCTTGAAAGAAAAATTATGACCAACCTAGATAGTATATTCAAAAGCAGAGACATTACTTTGCCGACTAAGGTCCATCTAGTCAAGGCTATGGTTTTTCCTGTGGTCACGTATGGATGTGAGAGTTGGACTGTGACAAAAGCTGAGCGCTGCAGAATTGATGCTTTTGAACTGTGGTGTTGGAGAAGACTCTTGAGAGTCCCTTGGACTGCAGGGCAATCCAACCAGTCCATTCTGAAGGAGATCAGCCCTGGGATTTCTTTGGAAGGAATGATGCTGAAGCTGAAACTCCAGTACTTTGGCCACGTCATGCAAAGTGTTGACTCATTGGAAAAGACTTTGATGCTGGGAGGGATTGGGGGCAGGAGGAAAAGGAGATGACAGAGGATGAGATGGCTGGATGGCATCACTGACTCGATGGACGTGAGTCTGAGTGAACTCCGGGAGTTGGTGATGGATAGGGAGGCCTGGCGTGCTGTGATTCATGGGGTCGCAAAGAGTCGGACACGACTGAGCGACTGAACTGAACTGAACTGAAATGACACATGCACTCCTAGTAGAAAAGTGTGTAAAATCATCATTGATTTGTATTAGGAAGAATTTCTATTTTAAAAAAATCCTCACTGTTATCTAGCTAAATCAAAAATAAATTTTTACTTTCTTTGGAGGTTCAAATTTAGGTTACGTGTATGCAGTGTGATATTGATGACAAAATGTAAATCACATTGCCATTTTTGTCTTCAATGTTTTAATATTTGGCAAGCATTATTTCTGGTTCAAGAAATTCTGAATGGAGTTAACAGAGCTACAGATTTTATAAAAAAAAAAATCTTCCATGACTCAACTAGCAAGCATTGGCAAAGAACACAAGATTATTGAATTCATTGTCTTCTACTTTTTTCAACATTTGCATTCACTAGTGATGATTCCGGAGAAGGCAATGGCTCCCCAGTCCAGTACTCTTGCCTGGAAAATCCCATGGATGGAGGAGCCTGGTGGGCTGTAGTCCATGTGGTTGCTAAGAGTCAGATACGACTGGCGACTTCACTTTTACTTTTCACTTTCATGCACTGGAGAAGGAAATGGCAATCCACTCCAGTGTTCTTGCCTGGAGAATCCCAGGGACGGGGGAGCCTCATGGGCTGCCGTCTATGGGGTCGCACAGAGTCGGACACGACTGAAGCGACTTAGCAGCAGCAGCAGCAGCAATGACGATTCAAATCACTTACACATACATTCAGAACCACATTACAACTGTAACTCTGACTTTTTCACAGAGTCTGCTTTAGGAAACTGACCACAAAAATTTTCAAAATGTATCAAGCAACAGAACCGAACAAGAAGCAAAGGTTTAGTCTCTTGAATTAAAATTCCAATAAATCTGATATTAGACAACATATGTCAAGAATCATTTATTGTTAGGGATGTTTTCATATCAAGATGAAACACTTCTTTGACATATGTCAAATAATCAAAATATCAACTACTGAGTTCAAGTGTCATTGTAAGTTTGCAAGCTCTTTGAGACAAAATGGTAAAATGAAAGAGGCAAAACTAAGTGCTGATGAAACTGAGCAACTGAAATTCTCCTACATCTGACAGAAACAATGTCAATTGAAAAACTCTTTTATATTAGGTATTAGATCTGAAAACTAACCAAACTGATCACACGGATCACAGCCTTCTTTAATTCATATGAGCCATGCCATGTAGGGCCACCCAAGACAGATGGGTCACAGTGGAGAATTCTGGCAAAACGTAGTCCACTGGAGAAAGGAATGGAAAACCACTTCATTTTTCTTGCCATGAACAGTATGAAAAGGCAAAAAGATATGACACTGAAAGATGAACTGCCCAGGTTGGTAGGTGCCCCATATGCTACTGGAGAAGAGCAGAGAAATAACTCCATGAAGAATGAGGAGGCTGAGCCAAAGGGAAGACAAGACCCAGTTGTGGATGTGACTGGTGATGGAAGTAAAGTCCAATGCTGTAAGAACAGTATTGCATAGGAACCTGGAATGTTCCATGAATCAAGATAAATTGGAACTGGAGATGGAGGAGAGTAAATAGGAGATGGCAAGAGTAAACATTAACATTTTAGGAATCAGTGAACTAAAATGGACTGGAATGGGCATATTTAATTCAGATGACCATTATATGTACTACTGTGGGTAAGAATCCCTTAGAAGAAATGGAGTAGGCCTCACAGTCAACAAAAGAGCCCAAAATACTGTACTTGGGTACAATCTCAAAAACAACAGAATCAGCTGCTTGTTTTTAAGCCAAATCATTAAATATCACAGTAAACCAAGTCTATGCCCAACCACTATTGCCTGAAGCTGAAGTTGAACAGTTCTATGGTGACCTACAAGACCTTCTAGAACTAACACCCAAAAAGGATGTCCTTTTCATCACAGGGGACTGGAATGCAAAAGTAGGAATTCAAGAAATACCTGGAGTAACAGGCAAGTTTGTCCTTGGAGTACAGAATGAAGCAGGGCAAAGTTTTGCCAAGAGAACACACTGGTTATAGCAAACACCCTCTTCCAACAACACAGAGACAGCTTTACACATGGACATAACCAGATGGCCAACACTGAAATCAAACTGATTATAATCTTTGCAGCCGAAGATGGAGAAACTCTATACAGTCAACAAAAACAAGCCCAGGAGCTGACTATGGCTCAGATCATGAACTCCTTATTGCCAAATTCAGACTGAAATTGAAGAAAGTAGGGGAAACCACTAGACCATTCAGGTACGACCTAAATCAAATCCCTGATAATTATACAGTGGAAGTGACAAATAGATTCAAAGGACTAGATCTGATAAAGTGCCTGAAAAACTATGGACGGAGGTGCATAACATTGTACAGGAGGAAGTGATCAAAACCATCCCCAAGAAAAAGAAATGCAAAAGAGCAAAATGGTTGTCTGAGGAGGCCTTACAAAGAGCTGAAAAAAGAAGAGACATAAAGGGCAAAGGAGAAAAGGAAAGATATATCCATCCGAATGCAGAGTTCCAAAGAATAGCAAGGAGAGATAAGAAAGCCTTCCTCAGTGATCAAGGCAAAGAAATAGAGGAAAAGAACAGAATGGGAAAGACTAGAGCTCTCTTCAAGAAAATCACAGATACCAAGGGAACATTTCATGCAAAGATGGGCTCAATTAAGGACAGAAATGGTATGGACCTATCAGAAGCAGAAGATATTAAGAAGAGGTGGCAAGAATACACAGAAGAACTATACAAAAAAGATCTTCATGATCCAGATAACCACAATGGTGTGATCACTCACACTCACCTAGAGCCAGACATCCTGGAATGTGAAGTCAAGTGGGCCTTAGGAAGCATCACTATGAATAAAGGTACTAGAAGTGATGAAATTCCAGTTGAGCTATTTTAAATCCTGAAAGATGATGCAGTGAAAGTGCTACACTCAATATGTCAGCGAATTTAGAAAACTCATCAGTGGCCACAGGACTGGAAAAGGTCAGTTTTCATTCCAATCCCAAAGAAAGGCAATGCCAAAGAATGCTCAAACTACCGCACAATTGCACTCATCTCACACGCTAGTAAACTAATGCTCAAAATTCTCCAAGGCAGGCTTCAGCAATACGAGACCTGTGAACTTTCAGATGTTCAAGCTGATTTTAGAAAAGTCAGAGAAACCAGAAATCAAATTGCCAACATCCGCTGGATCATCGAAAAAGTAAGAGAGTTCCAGAAAAACAGCTATTTCTGCTTTATTGACTATGCCAAAGCCTTTGACTGTGTGGATCATAATAAACTGTGGAAAATTCTGAAAGAGATGGGAATACCAGACCACCTGACCTGCCTCTTGAGAAACCTATATGCAGGTCAGGAAGCAACAGTTAGAACTGGACATGAAACAACAGACTGGTTTCAAATAGGAAAAGGTGTCCATCGAGGCTGTATATTGTCACTCTCCTTATTGAAGTTATATGCAGAGTACATCGTGAGAAACACTGGGCTGGAGGAAGCACAGCTGGAATCAAGATTGCTGGGAGAAATAACAATAACCTCAGATATGCAGATGACACCACCCTTATGGCAGAAAGTGAAGAAGAACTAAAGAGTTTCTTGATGAAAGTGAAAGCGGAGAGTGAAAAAGTTGGCTTAAAGCTCAACATTCAGAAAACTAAGATCATGGCATCCGGTCCCATCACTTCATGGCAGATAGATGGGGAAACAGTGGAAACAGTGGCTATTTTTCTGGGCTCCAAAATTGCTGCAGATGGTGATTGCAGCCATGAAATTAAAAGCCGCTTACTCCTTGGAAGGAAAGTTATGACCAACCTAGACAGCATATTGTGTATCCATCACCAGGGAGGCCTGGCGTGCTGCAGTTCATTGGGTTGCAAAGAGTCGTACACGGCTCAGCGACTGAACTTAACTGAATTGTTCCTTGGAAGAAAAGTTATTCGCAAGCTAGACATCATGTTAAAAAGCAGAGACATTACTTTGCCAACAAAGTTCTGTCTAGTCAAAGCTGTGGTTTTTCCAGTAGTCATGTCAGGACATGACAGTTGGAGCATAAAGAAAGCTGAGTGCCAAAGAATTGATGCTTTTGAATTGTGTGATGGAGAAGAGTCTTGAGTTCCTTGGACTGCAAGGATGTCAAATCAGTCAATCCTAAAGGAAATCACTCCTGAATATTCATTGGAAGGACTGATGCTGAAGCTGTAGCTCAAATACTTTGGCGACCTGATGTGAAGAAGTGACTCACTGAAAAAGACCCTGATACTGGACAAGATTGAAGGCGTGAGGAGAAGGGGATGACAGAGAATGAGATGGCTGGGTGGCATCACTGGCTCAATGGACATGAGTTTGAGTAAGCTCTGGGAGTTGGTGATAGACAGGGAGGCCTGGTGTGCTGCAGTTCACGGGTTGCAAAGAGTCAGACACGACAGAGTGACTGAACTGAACTGAACAGACGAGATGTGAGCATGTCTGGTCATGTATGGATGTGAGAGTTGGACTGTGAAGAAAGCTGAGCGCCGCAGAATTGATGCTTTTGAACTGTGGTGTTGGAGAAGACTCTTGAGAATCCTTTCGACTGCAAGGAGATCCAACCAGTCCATTCTGAAGGAGATCAACCCTGCGATTTCTTTGGAAGGAATGATGCTAAAGCTGAAACTCCGGTACTTTGGCCACCTCATGCGAAGAGTTGACTCATTGGAAAAGACTCTGATGCTGGGAGGGATTGGGGGCAGGAGGAGAAGGGGATAACAGAGGATGAGATGGCTGGATGGCATCACGGACTCGATGGACGCGGGTCTGAGTGAACTCCGGAGTTGGTGATGGACAGAGAGGCCTGGCGTGCTGCGATTCATGGGGTCGCAAAGAGTTGGACACGACTGAGCGACTGAACTGAACTGAACTGAAAGTATGAGTCAGCAACTTCACTCATATGGAATGTATACCTGTATGCACAGCAGAAGATGTATACAAAGTGTTCAAAGTAGCCCTTTTCCAGCCCAAAGCCAAACAACCCAAATATCCATTAATGTCAGAAGCAGAAAGGGGTATAATGATACAATGAAATATTATAAAGCAAGAAGAATGAATGAACTACTTCCATAGGCAAAAAAAAAAAAAAAAAAGGAAGAGGCTCACAAGAAGGTTATTAGGTGATGGAAACTAAATACTGCAGAGTTCCTACCTAATGAGGACTCAAAAATGTGAACAAGCCACTGGCAAGTTTCACAAAGAACAAAAGAGAAAAGGAAAAGACAGTTTTAGATGGAACAGACTATAACTGTAATAAAATTTTTGAAACAAAACACTAAGAACAATTTAAATATATTAAAAAAAATGTTGATGAAACATTTGAAATGTTTCAAGGAAAATGGAAAACGTGAATATCATTCACTTCAGTTCCATTCAATCGCTCAGTGTAAAGTATTACTTTTTACATTAGGTCTTGGTCATGTGATGTTTTTTGTATGGGCAGGGTACATAGGCATTTGTTTGAAATAGGCGTCTGTTTTTCTTTTTGAATTACACAGTGAGTCCGTCATCCAGCAGATCTTTCCTTCTAACTGATGACATTACCTCATTGCTCAGTGAAGTTTCCATACATACAAGGATATGTATCCAGGGCCCATATTTTCTTACATTCTTCAGTTTGTCAATGGCAATATCATCATGTTTTGGTTATTCTTTGTTCTTCTATTTTTTTTAAAAAACAAATTTACCTATTTTGGGTACTTTATGTTTCTATATTATCTCAGATTCACCATGCTATGCTCCTAAGGTACCTTTGGGAATTCAGTGTGAATTGCATTATTTTTTAGAATTCTGGGGAAAATATTCATCTTTAAAAATCAAGACTTTCTTCCTTGGCAACATGGTATGATATCTGAATTGTATTTATCATTCTAATGTTAAAGCTTCTCTGTATTCGTATGTTAACTCATATGCAAGTATGTCACAGATATTTATACTTAGGTTTTGGCAGCACTACTGAAAAAATTATAATAGCAAATCCACATAATTAAACTGACTGTCCACATATAGACCATTCAGTGTGGCTTATTCATACAATGGGAGCCCATACACACACTAAAAGTTGGGAACCAGATGCTTCAAGATGTCATTTGTGTAAAATTTAAAGAAAATACTGAAATTATAATAAGTCATATACATATGGATTGTTGTTGTTCAGTCTCTAAGTTGTGTCCAGCTCTCTGTAACCCCGGGGACGGATGTAGCCCACCCAGCTCTGCCATCCATGGGGTTTTCATGGCAAGAACACTGGAGTGGGTTGCCGTTTCCTTCTCTAGTACATATGGATACATACACATATATGTACAGAGATATACAGATATCTGAAGAAAGAGCCCTTGACATCTGTGAGTGGATCTGGTCCCGTCAACTAGGAACTGGCTGGTACTTACCTCTATGGGTTTCACAACACGTGGCATTTACGTTCTCCTACTGAACATAAAGAATTTCACAGAATGTCACTGTCGAACAAGACCACACTGTGACCATTATGGATCAAGAGAAAAAATAACCCCACTATGAATCCGTGTTGAATAAAGGCAAGCCAGGAATATCGAGCAAGCATTCCCTATCCTAGCTAATACAATGGACTTGCTTCTTTATCAACCGTAGCTTTAGCGTCACCTATTCTTCCCTCCTTTAAGGTAAGATATATTAAAGACACCCAGTAATACAATTATTCCTGCTTCAGAACAGTAAGGAATTGCAATTGTAACAATTCCTGCTTCCTAATTGTTAATAATAAACAATTCAGAGGAGAGCCCCATTTCCCGAATTCCTACCCCAAATCATGTAACCCGATTTGCAGTCTCAAAGCCTTTCTAATACCCTCTGAGATTCCACACACTTCCCTACGAGGGCATGCTCCTTCACTGAAAGACACCAACTTATTCAGATGCAGGCATGTTCCTGGTGATCTCTGGATAGCACTGACACATATAAGTAATTAATACAGAAACAGCTAAAGGTCTGGTGGCTCAGACAGTAAAGAATCTGCCCGGGTTCGGAGTCTGGGTTGGGAAGATCCCCTGGAGGAGGGCACGGCAACCCACTCCAGTATTCTTGCCTGGAGAATCCCACGGACAGAAGAACCTGGTGGGTTACAGTCCATGGGGATGCAAAGACTTGGACATGACTGAGCGACTAACATTTAACAACATAAAGGAAAAAACCGTTCTAGTTTCAGGACAGCGGTTATTCCTTGGGATAGAAGAAGGGAAAGGGCAGGTGGTGAGAACTTGAGCTACGTCTCGAAGTTACATTGCTCTCTTCTCTCTCTAACAAATTCGTAAAACAGAGAACCAAATTCAGATGCGAATAGCAGAGTCAGAGACTAGTCTGAAGTTTCAACTCATAATTTCAAAGCTCATTTAGATAATTACAGCCTAAATAAAGAAGAAAATGAAAAGGCAAGGCTATGAGTCACAGCCCTGCAAGCTGTGCTTCTGCAGTGCTGCCAACAGCAGGGACCAGCACGCAGGACTGAAACCTTCTAGGTGGTTTTCCCCGCTGTTTTACTGCACATTGTCTGTGAGCTGCCACTGAATGGAATCGGAGGGCTCCTTTGGGAAGTCAGCTACTGTTAAAAACTACCAAGCATGTAACTTTGCCACCTTTTGGTAACTCAAGCAAACTACAACTTCCACTCAATAAGAACACAATTCACAAAATGGCATCTTATTAATATGAAATCTTCTCCTCTGAGAGATGATGTCACAGACTTGAATAGGAAGTCTAACGTATACTCTTATCCCATTCCAATTTACTGCTATGAGTCTTAAAAAATTCAGATCTAGAAAAAAATGTGCTACTCATTGCTTTCTATCCTTTCCCTGTTTCGTTTTTCAGGTCTCAAGGATCATTTAGGTCTCAAAGCTCTCTTCTCTCTGCATGTGCTACCCTCTTCTCACGTGTTCCAATCTCTCTCCTTCAGTATGTAACTCATGTGCAATTTCATAAATATTCTTGAACAGTCTTACTGGAAGGCATAGGTTGCTGGTGAGAAATCCTGTTGCACTTTATTTCTGCTTCACCTGTGTACTTGTTCCTTCTTTCATTCATTTATTCAATAAATACATTTACTCACTTTGTAAGAGGTGCTAAAGAACTAACACTTGTCCACAGAGGCTCTTGCACATACTCGATCTCCACAGCTGTGCCCTACCCCCATCCTTGCACATGGTCTTCACCCTGTTCCTTCCCACTCTCTTGATATAATGGAAATGGCCCAAACAAAGACAGGAGATGCACCGAACCAACTCAGACCAACTAGTCTTGCTATTAGGTGAATATCAACTGTGCTCTTTTGTTAAACTTCATTAACTATTCCATCTTTGTTCTGAGCTATCCTTGCCTGGCACTATAAATAAAAGTTTTGTTCATGTTCTGGTTAATTTCCTTCTGTGGTTTGATGCTGACACTCAGATCAGCACTGGGACCCCTTCTCACGCCAGGCATGCTGTGGATGTTCTAGAAGCTCTCTGTAACCACGGATGGGCTGTCCTTCTCCTGATCAGTGTTTTCGCCCCTGGGCTTGGAAACCCTGCTTAAACTTTTACTCTGACATCTGTATCGTGCCTGGTGGAAGGCTTTTGTTTCACTGTGTCTCACTACTTAGACAAATGGGATCAGAGGACAGTGGTGGCAGACTCAAGATTCCAAGGCTCCGATTCTCAGATCCTCTTATTTTGAGCCAACTGCCGGGTCATTTCAATGAATCTGTGGGTTGTTGCCCAGCTTCTTAAACTCTGGCTGGGTTTTATCATAGACAATATTGAATTTGATGGAGCATGCTAGGAGAACAATGTATAAATAAAATACTCATTTGTGTGGTTCCTTAGAAAAAAGGCTTTGGCTTAATTGGTAAAGTTATCTGCTGTAAGGCGGGAGACCTGGGTTGGATCCCTGGGTTCGGAATGTCCCCTGGAGAAGGGAAAGTGTACCCACTCCAGTATTCTAGTCTGAAGAGTTACATGGGCTGTACAGTCCATGGGGTCGCAAAGGGTCAGACGCAACTGAGCGACTTTCAGTTTCACTTTTAGAAAAAAGGGGGTTAAAAATTGAAAAATTCAATCAACTATATGTTTTAAACTGTTATGAGGAGGTCTTTAAAACTTAAAATTGAGTCCCTTAAAATGACTCATTTGCCTCATGAATCAGTCAGGGCTCAACCCGGAAAACAAAAACCACTGTAAGAACTGAAATGAGAGACGTCAGTACAGGGCCAAGGTGCCACAGGTGAGGGGCTGGCTGGGAAGTCGGTGGACAGTGAGGGGTCCCCAGGACAAGCCAGAGCTGGAGGTTGATGTGGTCCTGCCGCCAGAGGAAGGATGCTGAGTTCCTGGAGTCCAGGGTGGGTGGAATCTACAATGGGCTTAAATGGCAGGAGCAGCAGCGGCCGTATGAGTTGTGGGAGACGCTGCTGGGGTCAGAGAAGGAAGAGGATAAACCCAGATTTATGTGGACATCAGCATCTCCCACACTCTGGGCATGGAAGGGGTGAGGACTGAGTCTTGGTGTGAACAATCCAGAAACTGGAATGTCTAGGAACTCCCACTATAACACAGGGCTGAACTACACTTAAACACTGATCAACACCTCTAGCTACCACTTCGGGTTCTTCTAATGAATTTGCGTCTGCCTCACTGGAAAAATATTACAGAGCTACTCTTTGAAATGTAAGGTATTTAGGATCAGGGAGGCATGCAATGGAGGACCCAAGAGAAAAATGTAGGGCTTGGATGCTGCATTTCTTCATGGAACAGAACCATATTGTGCAATATTCATATGTGTGTGCCTTTTCCTGGAGAATTCTACCAGTCCTGGAAAGCCAGAGACAGGGAAGAGCATGACTCTATAAAATATTCCTACATCTCAATAACATAAAGATGAACAGCACATTTTAAAAATGAGCAAAAGGACATGAAGAAATGCTTCACATGGAAAGACAAACAAATAGATGAGAACACATAAAAAGTGCTCAATATCATTAGTAATCAGGGAAACGCAAACAAAAATTATAAACAACAGAACAGTAACACCAAGTGTTAGCTAGGATATGCAGCTACCAAACTGTCAGATATTTTTGTTGGGAAATTAATATAGTAAAACTATTTTACAAAAAAAAAAGAAGACCCAAAAGAAGCAGTTGGTCCCAACAGTTTATATACTGTTTTAACAAAGAGAAGTAAATTGTGGAGACAAGAAAAAGGAAAAAGAGTTAAAGCTTTAAGGGTGGTATATTGTAGAAAGGTAAATGCATAGGGAGAACTAATAACAGCCATTCAATATCACAGTAATCCAAGCCTAGGCCCCAACCAGTAACGCGGAAGAAGCTGAAGTTGAGCGGTTCTATGAGACCTACAACACCTTTTAGAACTAACACCCAAAAAAAGATGTCCTTTTCATTATAGGGGACTGGAATGCAAAAGTAGGAAGTCAAGAAACACTGGGAAGTAACAGGCAAATTTGGCCTTGGAATACAGAATGAAGCAGAGCAAAGACTAATAGAGTTCTGCCAAGAGAACGCATTGGTCATATCAAACACCCCCTTCCAAAAACACAAGAGAAGACTCTACACATGGACATCACCAGATGGTCGACACAAAAGTCAGATTGATTATATTCTTTGCACCCAAAGATGGAGAAGCTCTATACAGTCAGCAAAAACAAGACCGGGAGCTGACTGTGGCTCAGATCATGAACTCCTTATTGCCAAATTCAGACTGAAATTGAAGTAAGTAGGGAAAACCACTAGACCATTCAGGTATAACCTAAATCAAATTCCTTATGATTATACAGTGGAAGGGAGAAATAGACTTAAGGGACTGGATCTGATAGATAGAATGTCTGATGAACTATGGACAGAGGTTCATGATATTGTATAGGAGACAGGGATCAAGACCATCCCCATGGAAAAGAAATGCAAAAAAGCAAAATGGCTGTCTGGTGAGGCCTTACAAATAGCTGTGAAAAGAAGAGAAGCGAAAAGCAAAGGAGAAAAGGAAAGATATAAGCATCTGAATGCAGAGTTCCAAAGAATTGCAAGGAGAAATAAGAAAGCCTTCTTCAGCGATCAGTGCAAAGAAATAGGGGAAAACAATAGAATGGGAAAGACTAGAGATCTCTTCAAGAAAATCACAGATACCAAGGGAACATTTTATGCAAAGATGGGCTCGAAAAAGGACAGAAATGGTATGCACCTCACAGAAGCAGAAGACAATAAGAAGAGGTGCCAAGAATACACAGAAGAACTATACAGAAAAGATCTTCATGACCAAGATAATCACAATGGTATTATCACTCACCTAGAGCCAGACATCCTGGAATGTGAAGTCAAGTGGGCCTTAGAAAGCATCACTACAAACAAAGGTAGTGGAGGTGATTGAATTCCAGTTGAGCTATTTCAGATCCTGAAAGATGATGCTGTGAAAGTGCTGCACTCAATATGCCAGCAAATTTGGAAAACTCATCAGTGGCCACAGGACAGGAAAAGGTCAGTTTTCATTCCAATCCCAAAGAAAGGCAATGCCAAAGAATGCTCAAACTACTGCACAATTGCACTCATCTCACACGCTAATAAAGTAATGCTCAAAATTCTCCAAGCCAGGCTTCAGCAACACGTGAACCATCAACTTTCAGATGTTCAAGCTGGATTTAGAAAAGGCAGAGGAACCAGAGATCCAGCTGCCAACATCTGCTGGATCATGGAAAAAGCAAGAGAGTTCCAGAAAAACATCTATTTCTGCTTTATTGACTATGCCAAAGCCTTTGACTGTGTGGATCACAATAAACTGTGGAAAATTCTGAAAGAGATGGGAATACCAGACCACCTGACCTGCCTCTTGAGAAACCCATATGCAGGTCAGGAAGCAACAGTTAGAACTGGACATGGAACAACAGACTGGTTCCAAATAGGAAAAGGAGGACGTCAAGGCTATATATTGTCACCCTGCTTATTGAAGTTATATGCAGAGTACATCATGAGAAACACTGGGCTGGAAGAAGCACAAGCTGGAATCAAGATTGCCAGGAGAAATATCAATAACCTCAGATATGCAGATGATACCACCCTTATGGCAGAAAGTGAAGAGGAACTAAAGAGCCTCTTGATGAAAGTGAAAGAGGAGAGTGAAAAGGTTGGTATAAAGCTCAACATTCAGAAAACTAAGGTCATGGCATCTGGTCCCATCACTCTATGGCAAATAGATGGGGAAACAGTGGAAACAGTGTCAGACTTTATTTTGGGGGGCTCCAAAATCACTGCAGATGGTGACTGCAACCATGAAATTAAAAGACACTTACTCCTCGGAAGGAAAGTTATGACCAACCTAGATAGCATATTCAAAAGCAGAGACATTACTTTGCCAACAAAAGTTTGTCTAGTCAAGACTATGGTTTTTACAGTGGTCATGTATGGATGTGAGAGTTGGACTGTGAAGAAAGCTGAGCACCAAAGAATTGATGCTTTTGAACTGTGGTGTTGGAGAAGACTCTTGAGAGTCCCTTGGACTGCAAGGAGATCCAACCAGTCCATCCTAAAGGAGATCAGTCCTGGGTGTTCTTTGGAAGGACTGATGCTAAAGCTGAAAGAAACTCCAATACTTTGGCCACCTGATGCGAAGACCTGACTTATTGGAAAAGACTCTGATGCTGGGAGGGATTGGGGGCAGGAGGAGAAGGGGACGACAGAGGATGAGATGGCTGGATGGCATCACCGACTCGATGGACATGAGTTTGGATGGACTCCGGTATTGTTGATGGACAGGGAGGCCTAGTGTATTGCAATTCATGGGGTAGCAAAGAGTCAGACAAGTCTGAGCCTGACAACTGAACTGAACTGAACAACAGACAAGGGTTATTGACTAAGGTTTGTTATGCCAATTCCTCTCCTTGCAGTCTCAGAGCTAACCTGACTCCACCCTCCCTGGTACAAGAGACAGAGGGTTTGGGTTCACACACAGGGAAATGGATGCCCTGCTGTTAGGCAAATGGTAAGGGTAGAGAACTTTTCTGTCTGTTGCTTCTCACTTGCCTTCAGCTAAATATAATCCTTCTGCCAAAGTGGCATATTTGGAGGTGTTGTACTTTAATCTCCTTCAGTATATATCCTCTCACATTAAGGAACCATATTCTAAAGGAACTGGTCTTTATGTTACATAAGAATGCTAATGTGAGAAAAATGTCAACTAGCAGGCATGCATTACATCGTGAAACTGCAATGCCCTTTTGTCCTTTCATCATTAAGAAAAGAAGAGCATTTTAGTGGAGCTTCACAGAGTATGAGCACTTCATTTCTCTCTAAATTAGCCTGACACAGCTGGTGTGGGCTGCATTTCCTTGCCTCTTTGCTTACAAGAAGCATTTGGGAAGTGGAAGGAGTAACGTTTCAGCAGGGACTTCTTTTGGTAATGAAAATTGCAGAACAGCTTCAATAACAGTAAACACTGAAGACCCATTAAGTCATCTCCCTTATTGTGTTTAACACCATCCGATTCAATGAGAGAATCAAGGGCCACAGCTGGATGCAAGAAGCACTGGAATTCAAGCAACTGCCTCCTTGCATCATGCAATATCTAAGAAGTAGAGGGTGAAAGATAAAAAGTCATCACTGGGTTTTGATTGTAGATCAGCAGTCAGTGTAAAGGAAGACTTGCTATTTCACACAGATTTGTTAAACATAACACGTGTGCTGTCTGGAGGAAGGACAGAGAGCACAAGTATTCTTGACTGTTTAGCAATGAGCATTTACAAAGTAATTTATCATTTGCTTTAGAGACAAATGAGATTGTTTAGAGACAATGCTGCAAATCACAGGATCTTTTCATTTGATTAGACAAGTAGATAAAAATCAATCTTAGAAAAAAAAAATCTTCAAACTCCAGCGCTCTTATTTTTTCTTTTCTCGTCTCATTATTTTTATAGACTGTAACCATGGTGCTGTTCAGAACATAGCTCTGTTCCTTGCATAGCTTCGAAGCTCACAGTTTTGAGTTTCACCACCTCTGAGACAGCTCCCGACTCAGACTCCTTTGAAATCCAGCTTTACCTTTCTTTATTTCATGTTCTTGTAATTCTCATGAGTTCACTTTGATGCTGCTGGCTTAGGGAGACCATCCAACACATCTTCTTCCCAGAGCTATAGGCAATGATGCTGCTGTTGACTTGGATGGAAATTTACTCTGATGAGAACCAAATTAAGTTGGGAAATCTTAGCTACAGATGTTTAGGAACATTTTCAACCGTTGAAGTAGATCAAGTGAAGGGCATTTATAGTATCACTAACAGCGTACATTGTCTCCCAGTGTCTGCCAGTCTCCAAGAGCTCCTATAGAGTCAGAGCAGAAAGACCACCCGCCACAAAGGCAGATGACTTGTGATTTCAGCTGAATGGCCAGCATTTCTCCTCAATCATCCTGGACATACTGTGCTTCGCAGGCATCACAGCTGACGAGCTCAGTGGGCGCTTCAAGAGTGGGAAGTGGCCCCCCGCCCACTCCAGCTCACCGTGTAACGTCCAGGACGTCACTCCACCTCTTTCTGCTGCCTCTTACCTGGTCTTCCTCATCTAATACCACTTGGCTGTGAATTCTGTGTCCCTCCAAAATCTGTATGTTGAAGTCCTAGCTCCCAGTGCGATGGCATCACAAGCAGAGGCCATTGGTGGATGACTAGGCCAGGAGGGTGGGGCCCTCCTGAATGGGATTTGTGTCCTTATCAAAGAGATCCAGAGCGCCGCTGCCCCTTCACCCATGAGGATACAGGGAGACGAAGGCTGCCAGTGGAGAAGTGGGCCCTCACCAGACACCCAGCACGTTGATTCTCAACACGCCCACCTCCAGAGCTGTGGGGAATAAATGTGTTTTTTTCCAGGGCACCAAGTCTAAGGCATTTTGTTGTAGCAACACAAACAGACTAAGATGCTACTCCTCTACCTCTAAGTGTGACACACATATGCCTAAAGGACTGACTAACACTCCCATAACAATCCTCTAATTTCATTTCTGCTCTTTTCCAGTCTCAATCCTGACTAAATCCCCTTTGCTTCTCCTTGTCTTTTATTAAATTATTACCAGAGGTATAATTTACTTGAGGGGCCCACCTGTATGGTAGGGTGAAGACCTAATTATACAACATCAATCTAAGGAGCTCACATGCTTTATCTAACGTGATCATCCCCACAACCCAGGAAGGTAGATATTGTTAAATTTAGCTCAAGACAAGGAAAGCAGATGCTCAGAGAGGAAATCCACTGTCTGAGCTGATATGGAAGGGAACACAGTTACAAATTTTAATTTTTCATCATAATGGTCCTACAGCTAACAGCCATCTGCTGGCGAAATTTCCAATATCCTCCATCTACCATAAGACCATAGTGAAAGCAACTAAATGTAGAGTATTTTAATACATCCATTCATGAATGGATTTTTATTAATATGTTTATCATAAAATAAGTTTACATAATGCTATGAACATGGAGGAGAAGGCAAAGGCAACCCACTCCAGTGCTCCTGCCTGGAAAATCCCATGGACGGAGGAGCCTAGTAGGCTACAGTCCATGGGGTCTCGAAGAGTCAGACACAACAGAGATTTCACTTTCACTTTTCACTTTCATGCATTGGAGAAGGAAATGGCAACCCACTCCAGTGTTCTTACCTAGAGAATCCCAGGGATGGGGGAGCCTGGTGGGCTGCCATCTATGGGGTTGCACAGAGTTGGACACAACTGAAGTGACTTAGCAGCAGCAGCATGAACATGGAATTGATACGGTACAGGAATTTTAAAAAACCATGATTTCTACTTTCCACTACCATACACTAGAGGTGAGGGAAGAAAAACAGGAAGGACACAAATTGAAAAGCCATGCAGCATATTACATTACATATTTATACAATAAAACACAAATACAAAAGGAAGAATGATAAAGAGAAATTCGATACCAAATGAAGTCACCTGGGAAAGATTTAAGGAACTGTGGACACTGTAGAATTTGCAGTGAATCTTAAAAATTGATGGGATTTGGCTAGGATGACCAGACAGAGATAAACATTACTTGAATAACACAGGTTAAACAACACAGTTAATGAGAAACAGCCATAGTATGTTTAGGGAACAGAGAAAATGACAACAAGATGTTTATGAATCAGAGGAAAAGGAATCAAGTATGTTAAACATGAATAAGTCATTACATTACATTACATTAAACATGAATAACTCACAGGCTGTAATAAAAAGCATGTGTACTTTGCCTCCTACTGCACTTTCAAAGTAGTCAGTGTGGCTTCTTAAGATCCAATGATGTGCTAGAAAATCACCTTTCTAGAGGGAGAAGTCCTGATTTGTCCCATTTACCAATTTCTGTGTTGTAAATACTCCCATTCTGGTCAATTTCAAGCTACTGGTGCTTTACCCACAGGCTCACATGGTTCCTAAATATTGAATTATCAACCTTCATAAGCCACAAGGTTGATCCCAAATGCTTCTGGCTCCCCTTTCCTTTTGATGAAAATTTGCGTTTTTTCTTTTTCTTCTCTTCTCTGGTTATTCTGAACACCATAAAAATTCCACAATTTAAGTTGTAAAACAGTCCAATTTTAAGAATTAAAATGATAAAACCTGAAAGTGAAAGTCTCTCAGTGGTGTCTGACTCTTTGCAACCCCATGGATTATACAGTTCATGGAATTTTCCAGGCCAGAATGCAGGAGTGGGCAGCCTTTCCCTTCTCCAGGGGATCTTCCCAACCCAGGCACCGAACCCAGGTCTGCTGCATTGCCCGTGGATTCTTTACCAGCTGAGCCACCAGGGAAGCCCAAAAATACTGGAGAGAGTAGCCTATCCCTTCTCCAGGGGATCTTCCCACCCCAGGAATCGAACTGGGGTCTCCTGAATTGCAGGCAGATTCTTTACCAGCTGAGCTACCAGGGAAGTCCAAGTGAAACTCGTTCAGTCATGTCCAACTCTTTGCAACTCAAAATAGTGGAGTGGGTAAGCTGTTCCCTTCTCCACGGATCCTCCCACCCCAGGGATCGAACCCACATCTTCCACATTGCGGGTGGATTCTTTACTAGCTGAGCCACCAGGGAAGCCCATGTAATAATAAAAGCTTTGAACCTGATTTACAGCTGGGCAAAGTGCCTTCCCTTTTCCTTCTTAGTGTTACCACGTCTCTGGTTGAGAACTCACTTTCTAAGCTCGCCTTCCTGCTCTGGACGTGGCTGCTCTGGACACGGCTCCTCTGGCCAGAATAATAGGTTGAGTGCAGGAGAGGCTATTACGCACATTACACACTACTACAAATTATTACAGGCTATTACACACATCAAAGGGAATTTTTAAGCTCTGCACAAGCATGAGCAGCTGCGACGGTGCACAAGTGTGGCCCAGAGGAGCCACCCCATGCCCGAGGTCAGGAGTGGTGGAAGCACTTTGCTGGAGCAGCCGTGAAGAGATACCCCACACCCAAGATAAGAGAAACCCAAGTAAGACGGTAGGTGTTGCAAGAGGGCATCAGAGGACAGACACACTGAAACCATACTCACAGAAAACTAGCCAATGTGGTCACACTAGGACCACAGCCTTGTCTAACTCAATGAAACTAAGCCATGCCTTGTGGGGCTACCCAAGACAGGGAGGCATGGTGGAGAGGGCTGACAAAATATGGTCCACTGGAGAAGGGAATGGCAAACCACTTCAGTATGCTTGCCTTGAGAACCCCATGAACAGTATGAAAAGGCAAAATGATAGGATACTGAAAGGGGAACTCCCCAGGTCAGTAGGTGCCCAATATGCTACTGGAGATCAGTGGAGAAATAACTCCAGAAAGAATGAAGGGATGGAGCCAAAGCAAAAACAATACCCAGCTGTGGAAGTGACTGGTGATAGAAGGAAGGTCCAATGCTGTAAAGAGCAATATTGCATAGGAATCTGGAATGTCAGGTCCATGAATCAAGGCAAATTGGAAGTGGTCAAACAGGAGATGGCAAGGGTTAACGTCGACATTGTAGGAATCAGCAAACTAAAATGGACTGGAAAGGGTGAACTTAACTCAGATGACCATTATATCTACTACTGCGGGCGGGAATCCCTCAGAAGAAATGGAGTAGCCATCATGGTCAACAAAAGAGACTGAAATGCAGTACTTGGATGCAATGTCAAAAAAGACAGAATGATCTCTGTTCGTTTCCAAGGCAAACCATTCAATATCATGATAATTCAAGTCTATGCCCCAACCAGCAACGCTGAAGAAGCTGAAGTTGAACAGTTCTATGAAGACCTACAAGACCTTTTAGAACTAACACCCAAAAAAGATGTCCTTTTCATTATAGGGGACTGGAATGCAAAAGTAGGAAGTCAAGAAACACCTGGAGTAACAGGCAAATTTGGCCTTGGAATGCAGAATGGAGCAGGGGAAAGACTAATAAGGGTTTTGCCAAGAAAATGTACTGGTCATAGCAAGCACCCTCTTCCAACAACACAAGAGAAGACTCTACACATGGACATCACCAGATGGTCAACACCGAAATCAGATTGATTATATTCTTTGCAGCCAAAGATGGAGAAGCTCTATACAGTCAGCAAAAACAAGACCAGGAGCTGACTGTGGCTCAGATCATGAACTCCTTATTGCCAAATTCAGACTGAAATTGAAGAAATTAGGGAAAACCACTAGACCATTCAGGTATGACCTAAATCAAATCTCTTATGATTATACAGTGGAAGTGACACATAGATTTAAGGGACTAGATCTGATAGATAGAGTGCCTGATGAACTATGGACGGAGGTTCGTGACATTGTACAGCAGACAGGGATCAAGGCCATCCCCATGGAAAAGAAATGCAAAAAAGCAAAATGGCTGTCTGGTGAGGCCTTACAAATAGCTGTGAAAAGAAGAGAAGTGAAAAGCAAAGGAGAAAAGGAAAGATATAAGATCTGAATGCAGAGTTCCAAAGAGTAGCAAGAAGAGATAAGAAAGCCTTCCTCAGCGATCAATGCAAAGAAATAGAGGAAAACAATAGAATGGGAAAAACTAGAGATCTATTCAAGAAAATTAAAGATACCAAGGGAACATTTCATGCAAAGATGGGCTCGATAAAGGACAGAAATGGTATGGACCTAACAGAAGCAGAAGATATTAAGAACAGTGGCAAAAATACACAGAAGAACTGTACAAAAAAGATCTTCATGACCCAGATAATCACGATGGTGTGATCACTCACCTAGAGCCAAACATCCTGGAATTTGAAGTCAAGTGGGCCTTAGAAAACATCACTACGAACAAGGTAGTGGAGGTGATGGAATTCCAGTTGAGCTATTTCAAATCCTAAAAGATGATGCTGTGAAAGTGCTGCACTCAATATGCCAGCAAATTTGGAAAACTCTCATCAGTGGCCACAGGACTGGAAAAGGTCAGTTTTCATTCCAATCCCAAAGAAAGGCAATGCCAAAGAGTGTTCAAAGTACTGCACAATTGCACTCATCTCATACACTAGTAAAGTAATGCTCAAAATTCTCCAAGCCAGGCTTCAGCAACATGTGAACCGTGAATGTCCAGATGTTCAAGCTGGTTTTAGAAAATGCAGAGGAACCAGAGATTAAATTGCCAACATTCACTGGGTCATCGAAAAAGCAAGAGAGTTCCAGAAAAACATCTATTTCTCCTTTATTGACTATGCCAAAGCCTTTGACTGTGTGGATCACAATAAACTGTGGAAAATTCTGAAAGAGATGGGAATACCAGACCACCTGACCTGCCTCTTGAGAAATCTGTATGCAGGTCAGGAAGCAACAGTTAGAACTGGACATGGAACAACAGACTGGTTTCAAATAGGAAAAGGAGGACGTCAAGGCTGCATCTTGTCACCCTGCTTATTGAAGTTATATGCAGAGTACATCATGAGAAACCCTGGGCTGGAAGAAGCGCAAGGTGGAATCAAGATTGCTGGGAGAAATATCAATAACCTCAGATATGCAGATGACACCACCTTTATGGCAGAAAGTGAAGAAGAACTAAAGAGCCTCTTGATGAAAGTGAAAGAGGAGAGTGAAAAAGTTGGCTTAAAACTCAACATTCAGAAAACTAAGGTCATGGCATCCGGTCCCATCACTTCATGGCAAATAGATGGGGAAAGAGGAAACAGTGTCGGACTTTATTTTTTTTGGCTCCAAAATCACTGCAGATGGTGACTGCAGCCATGAAATTAAAAGACACTTACTCCTTGGAAGGAAAGTTTTGGCCAACCTAGATAGCATATTCAAAAGCAGAGACATTACTTTGCCAACAAAGGTCCATCTAGTCAAGGCTATGGTTTTTCCAGTGGTCATGTATGGATGTGAGTGTTGGACTACAAAGAAATCTGAGCACAGAAGAACTGATGCTTTTGAACTGTGGTGTTGGAGAAGACTCTTGAGAGTCCCTTGGACTGCAAGGAGATCCAACCAGTCCATCCTAAAGGAGATCAGTCCTGGGTGTTCATTGGAAGGACTGATGTTGCAGCTGAAACTCCAATACTTTGGCCACCTGATGTGAAGACCTGACTCATTGGAAAAGACCCTGATGCTGGGAAAGATTGAGGGCAGGAGGAAAAGGGGATGACAGAGTATGAGATGGCTGGATGGCATCACCGACTCAATGAACATGAGTTTGAGTGGACTCTGGGAGTTGGTGATGGACAGGGAGGCCTGGCGTGCTGCGGTTCATGGGGTCGAAAAGAGTCAGACACGACTTAGCGACTGAACTGAACTGAACTGAAACATCTTCATTTTACACCCCAAAGCGTTCTGTGGTTGATAGACTTTTTCCTGCCTAATGAATCCATACACACAAGGTTTACTTACTATAAGCAATCTTTAGCCAAGGACATCCTGCTAAAAGCATTCCTGCTAAAGAGATAATGTCTGTTTCTCTGGGAAACTATCACTTGTCTACGGGAGTCCACTTAGCAAGGAAATGAGACAGGGTCACCTGACTGTTTACCTTGCCTTGGACAGGGGGTGGAGAAAGTCATCTTCCAACTAAACCTAGTGAATGGATCACAAGCAGCTTCTTATGGTCTGCCCTCGAGAGATCACATTTGTCTAGGGGTCCTAACATTCAAGATGCTCTCATTTTAACCCTCTAAATGAGTCACTTCCTCCCATTAGCACTGCCCTTACCTGTACTGCAGGGCCCTTTGGAGGCTGCTGTTGACTGTATGTTGCAAAAATTGAAATATTACCAATAAATAAGCAAAACAATGAAACATCGGTGCTTAAGATATCAAATGCATATAATCCTAACAAGAACAGGGAAATCCAAAATAGGCTGATAAGATTTTATCCGTTCCTATATGAAATCATAATAGTGTGGGCAGCTATTAAAAGTCTGCTGAACAGATTATTCTTTTTCATTCATTCTCCTTGATGCAAAATTTATAAAATGCAGGAGTTGGGGAAGGAGAACCATAATATAATTCAGGACAAACAGGTTAAAAACTCTGAGTTTTTAATATTATATTAGAGTTAATATTGCATTAGACTTTATACCTAGTAATATTAGAGTTTAATATGTGGGAGAAATGGGTTGATATAAAAAACAGGAAAAAAAATAATCAAGGGAAAAATAATAGGAAATGGTTCAAGAAGTCTCAACCCAAGAAGAGGAAAGTTTTCAAAGAACTCTACACAGACAACAAAGCAGCCTCACGAGTGTGTAATTTGTGAGGAGTTATGTACTATTATTGTAATTTTTTTTAAATTGGATCCTTTTTTCCCCTCAGTTCCTTATTTTATGAAACTCAAAACAACTATCTCTTCTTAAACTTCACTGGAAAAAAAATGCCTTAGCAATAAATCCCACCAGATAAAGTAAATTATAATAATTCTTTTTCTAATATATTATATTCTCAATATGAAGAGTTTCATGGGGGCATAATTTGCACACCGAATTTAAAATCCTGACAACTGAAAATGAAAAAAAAGAATGAGAGAAAAAAAGAAACTTTATGATGAAGAGTGTTTTCAGACAAACTTGATGATAATAACCACATGCACAAGTTCTGAATTTTCTCCAAAAACACTGGACAACTATAAGGATCTAAACTGGGAATCTGTCAGTTTGTAAGAAAGCCAAGGTGTTGCTTAGGTGCTGGAAGCAGTAGTTGTTGAGTTATATGTGGAAGAAGCCCTATGGCGGTGGTGGGGGGGGGGGGCCAGAAACCAAAAAAAAAAATCTCTAAAGGGGGGGGGGGAGAGAGAATCCTGCAATGGTTTCTGAAGAAACAACCATGTTATATATATATATATATATATATATATATATAGGTAATTCTGAGGTAGGTATCTATTTCTCAGTTGAGACACACTAGTTGATTTATGTGAAAATAATTCTGCAATATTGCTAAAGCAAGAGTTGTAAAAGATAAAAGTACTCTGCAAATGCCATGAGATAGCAAAACTACATATTAGAAAAAAATTTAAGATTAAACACAAACTGCAAATCATCCAGAATATGCAGGCACAGATTCCATTCAGACTAAGCTAACTTTATACCACAAACATAGTTAAATTAAAACCATCCTCTAAAAAGAACACTTACAATAGACAGCCATGACTAATTTCTTTCTTTCAAAAAAAAAAAAAAAAAGGAATGCCCAAATAGATTATAAATTCATGTGGAAAATGAGTCAGGCAATGTAATGGATTTTAATCTCTACTCTGTGGGCTCATGGATGCCTTCCAAAGCCTGTGAACTGTCTAAGGTGGAAAACAAAATTTCATTTGTACATGAACAGGAGAACTTCAATGTTTTAACCAGATTCTCCAAGGGAATTCATGCCCTGCCACGCCAGAAAGTCAAGGACCATTGTTCCCAATGCAAACAATAGGATACAAAGATGACTGAATAGTCTACAACTCGTGAAAGACCAGGAAATAACTAAATTACCAAGGAAGTCCCAAGAACAGTATCATGTGGACCTAATTTGGGTTCCTAGGGAGTTTAATGGGGCTTCCCAGGTAGTGCTCGTGGTAAAGAACCCACGTGCCAAAGCAGGAGACATGAGATGCAGGTTTGACCCTGGGTGGAGAAGACCCCTGAAGGAGGGCATGGCAACACACTCCAGTATTCTTGCCTGGAGAATCCCATGGACAGAAGAGCCTGGTGGGCGACAGTCCACAGGGGTCACAAAGAGTTGGTCTCTTTGTGAAGCAACTTAGCATGCACACAGTGAGTTTAACACCTTCTGGAAACCCAGTTTTTTATGGAGGAATAGAATGGGACAGATTTTCTGCTACAGAACACATCTGAATACGATCATGATCTATCATCCTGTTTACTATACTAGGTTTCTTAATCTCCTTCTTTTGTGCTGTTTTTGCAGTGGGATTTTGCATTTACTTCTTGGCATTTATCATACCAGTAATATTTACATGATAAAATTTTTATAAACCCTTGAGCAAAATCCCTAATTACTTGTAATTTTAAGTCAGCCTAACATAAAATCTAATTGATTAAGACCATCCCTTTTAATTTTCTTTCATTCTTATTTCATTCATTTTTCTCAGTGGAAAGGGATACTGAATTAGCAATTATATATGAAAAGCATACATGAGATGATTAGATAGCATCATCAGTTCAATGGACATGAATTTGAGCAAACTCCAGGAGTTATTGGAGGACCAGAGCAGCCTACTCCAGGAGATACTGGAGGACATGGACCATAGTCCATGGGGTCACAATCAGTCAGACACAACTTAGTGACTTAACAGTAACATGAAAAACACATTATTGTCCACCAAAATACTGTTGTCCTATAATTTAATCCATGTACTTCTAAGTTCATCTTTACCTTAATATTGCTTTTTAAAAAACTTGTTATTTTGTATAGGGGTATAGCCAATGAACAAGGTGGTGACGGTTTCAAGTGAAGAGCAAAGACACTCAGCCATACACATACAGGTATCCATTCTCCCTCACACTCCCCCTTCCATCCAGGCTGCCACATAACACTGAGCCGATTTCTATGTGTTATCCAGTAAGTCCTTGCTAGTTATCCATTTAAAATACAGCAGTGTGTACATGTCCATCCCAAACTCCCTAACTACCCCGTTTCCCCATCCTTTCCCCCACCAGCAACCATAAGAAACCCCAAGTTCATTGAATTATAATGCAGTGTACACATGTTATTTATCTAGGATACTACAATAATAGCACCAGACACTCTGTCCATATCCATACCACCACTGATTTTTAAATACCTTTCTCCCAGAAACAAGGGCCGAATCTCTAGCAGTGCCTAAGTTAAGCAGATTTAACACATGCTGTCAAAGGCAGTCTTTATCAGTTCAGTTCAGTTGTGTCCTACTCTTTGCGACCCCATGGATGATACAGTCCATAGAATTCTCTGGGCCAGAATAATATTGGAGTGAGTAGCTTTTCTCTTCTCCAGGGGATCTTTCCAACCCAGGGATAAAACACAGGTCTCCCACATTGCAGGTGGATTCTTTTCCAGCTGAGCCACAGAGGAAGCCCATTGTATAAGTAATAGCCTGTAAACATAAAAGTTTACTAAAAATTACAAATACAGAGTGAATAATCCTGGGAGCCAAAAGTGAGAAGTCAGAAAATGACTCCCTGTCTTATGGACTGCAACAACGAAATACCATATCTGAGTGGCATAAACAAAAGAAATGAATTTTCTCACAGTTCTGGAACCTGAAAAGTCCAAGGCCAAGGTGCTATTCTATTCCTGGTGAGAGCTCTTTTCATAGATTACTGATGGCCACTTTTTTAGTGTGCCTTTACAGGGCCTTTCCTTTGTCCTTGTGCATGCAGTAAGCGACTTCAAGCTTTCTGTGTCTTTTTATAAAGGCACTAATCCCACATGAGGACCCCACCCTCATAATATCTTACATCAGTAATTGTGACCCAAAGAACCATCTCCAAGTATCACCACATTGGCCTTTCAGTTCAGTTCAGTTCAGTTGCTCAGTCGTGTCCGACTCTTTGCGACCCCATGAATCGCAGCACGCCAGGCCTCCCTGTCCATCACCAACTCCCGGAGTTCACTCAGACTCACGTCCATCGAGTCTGTGATGACATCCAGCCATCTCATCCTCTGTCGTCCCCTTCTTCTCCTGCCCCCAATCCCTCCCAGCATCAGAGTCTTTTCCAATGAGTCAACACTTCGCATGAGGTGGCCAAAGTACTGGAGTTTCAGCTTTAGCATCTTTCCTTCCAAAGAAATCCCAGGGCTGATCTCCTTCAGAATGGACTGGTTGGATTGCCCTGCAGTCCAAGGGACTCTCAAGAGTTTTCTCCAACAACCACAGTTCAAAAGCAGCAATTCTTTGGTGCTCAGCTTTCTTTATAGTCCAACTCTCACATCCATATATGACTATGGGAAAAACCATAGCTTTGACTAGACGGACCTTAGTCAGCAAAGTAATGTCTCTGCTTTTTAATATGTTGTCCAGGTTGGTCATAACTTTCCTTCCAAGGAGTAAGCGTCTTTTAATTGCATGCTGTAGTCACCATATGCAGTGACTTTGAAGCCAAAGAAAATAAGTTCTGTCACTGTTTCCATTGTTTCTCCATCTATTTGACATGAAGTGATGGGACCGGATCCCATGATCTTAGTTTTTTGAATGATGAGCTTTAAGCCAACTTTTTCACTCTCCTCTTTCACTTTCATCAAGAGGGTCTTTAGTTCTTTTTCACTTTCTGCCATAAGGGTGGTGTTATCTGCATATCTGAGGTTATTGATATTTCTCCTGGCAATCTTGATTCCAGCTTGTGCTTCATCCAGCCTGGCATTTCTCATGATGTACTCTGCATAGAAGTTAAATAAGCAGCGTAACAAAATACAGCCTTGACACACTCCTTTCTTGATTTGGAACCAGTCTGTTGTTCCATGTCCAGTTCTAACTGTTGCTTCTTGACCTGCATATCAGACCACCTGCCCTGCCTGGTATTCCCATCTCTTTAAGAATTTTCCAAAGTTTGTTGTGAATCACACAGTCAAAGGCTTTGGTGCAATCAATAAAGCACAAGTAAATGTTTTTCTAGAACTCTTGTTTTTTGTATGATCCAATGGATGTTGGCAATTTTAACACATGTTGTCAAAGGCAGTCTTTATAGTTCCTGACATGTGGTAGGGTGAATAATGTATATATACCATACAACTAGAAAGATTAATAAGGTGAGGACGTTCATTCTTTAGAAGAATATTTTACTTCCAAAGGAAGAGAGCCGTGGGAATGTGGAGTGGGAAGAACATGCCACTGAAGCATCCAGGTTCTGGCCATGAGAAGTAACACTCATTGAACAGGGAGAAGAAAGCAGAAGCCTGCCACGCTGACAGAGGACACAGGAGCAGAGCCTGCTGGGGAGCAGGGAGGTTCCGAGGAGGCTGTTTGCCTGCACTTCCCTGCCTCCCTCCAAACCCTGCTCACCTTCCAGCTTCTGAGCTGAATCCAAGGCGACCAGGGAAGCATCCCCCTCGATGCATGAGAAGGGCCAAAGGTCATAGCTCCCAGCTTGCTGGAGGTTATTTAGGCTTGTCTGGGGGGCGCCACTCTAGTTTTTGCCCTGACACTCCTCTTTTCAGATGAACTGTCATTATTCATAACTGCACTCAAATAAGCTAAGATGGGCTGGGTAGCCCTCTCCCTTCCACTTGCTGCTCCTGCCACAGCCAGGCTAGTAGCACGTGACCCACGCAGCAAACGGCCTCTCATTTTAAAAGTCACTCACAGCTAACAAGTGTGGGGGCACAACAACAAACCACACGGTGTAAGAAGGAACGTGCCCGCCGATTAAAGGAACGTGCCCGCCTGATTAAAGGAATGTGCCCCCCGATTAAAGGAACATGCCCCCCAATTAAAGGAACATGCCCCCAGATTAAAGGAACGTGCCCGTCTGATTAAAGGCACATGCCCCCCAATTAAAGGAACATGCCCCCAGATTAAAGGAACGTGCCCGTCTGATTTATCCCATTGATTATAGTCTGTAACCCGTGAAAGACCAGGAAATTACTAAATCACCAGGAGTCCCAAGAACAGTACTATGTGGACCTAATCTGGGTTCCTAGGGAGTTTAATGGGGCTTCCCAGGTAGCACTCGTGGTAAAGAACCCACGTGCCCAAGCAGGAGACACGAGACGCAGGTTTGACCCTGGGTAGAGAAGACTCCTGAAGGAAGGCATGGCAACCCACTCCAGTATTCTTTCCTGGAGAATCCCATGGACAGTGGAAGTGAAGAGTTAACTCTGTCTTATCTTGGTTCCCAAGGAACCTATGCATTCCTACGGAAAAAGCAACCCTCCAGGTCATTCCACCTCAACCCCCTTCCTCTTCCTGATTTCAGCACAAACAAACCCCAGCATCTGTTTTATTTTACAGGACAAGCCGCTCACACTCGAGAGAGGAATGAACACGAACACAGAGGCAACACTCAGTCATTCTCCACTGAGCCAAGATGCGCTCCTTAATAAAAACACCCTGTAAAAACAGTTCCTCTGATTGAAAACAGCATCAGAAGTTTCAAAACAAAACAAAAACAGAGCGGTTTAGTTCATAATGAAGATTACCTCCATGTAAGTAATCTTTTTACACAGGTTTTTAGATGAGCTCACATTATCAACAACAAAAAAATAAAACATAAACCTCAACTTAAAAAAACTTTATAAACCTATTTTTTATTTTTGAAGAACGTTTCAACATGAAGTCATCTTCCTGAAATGCATTCTGGGTAGTACACAGTTCATTTTACGCACTTCACAAGCTAAATTCAGACAATTATACTCAACTCCGAATTAAATTTTTTAAAAATCTTTTTATTTTTTTGCTTGGTGAGGTTCTTTTGAGTCTCTAACGCTGAACTTTGCTTTGAATTCTTCAGAATAAAAGCTATTCAAATAATTTGAAAACTTCTATCAAGAATCCTGGCACTTTTCCTGCAGATAAAATGGGCATTCCACTCACTCCTCCCACATACCAAACAGTGAAGGCAATACAACAATTTCCCAAACACAGCATTTTTTCCTCTCAGTTAATATAATTTTTGTATGATGTATTAGTAAACAGTTGGGTGTGTGCTAAGTCGTGTCCAACTGTTTGTGATCCTATGGACTGTAGCCCTCCAGGCCTTTCTGTCCATGGAATTTTCCAGGCAAGAACACTGGAGTGGTTTGCCATTTCCTAATCCAGGGGATCTTTCTGACTCAGAAATAGAACCCATGTCTCTTGTATCTGCTGCACTGGCCTGTGGACTCTTTACCAGCTGAGCCACCAGGGAAGCCCACTAGACAAGTCAGTTGGTTAATAACTGTGTGGTGCCACACATGCGATTTTAAAGATCCATGGCACAGAATATTATAATATTCATTACTGTGATGGTATTTAGCTCTTTCCAGCTAATACTTTTTTTAAAATAACAACCTCCAACCAGAAATAACCCAAATGCCTGTCAATGGGTGACTGGATAAACTGTAAATCCAATTAATGAATTACCACTCAGCATCTAAAAGAAATGGACTTTTAATATCTACAAGGACATGTATGAATTTCAAAATTTCTATGGTGAGTGAAAGCCAGCCAGACACAAAAAGCTATAAATTCATATTTAATTTATATTAAATTCTATAAGTTCTATTGCAGACAAAACTAATCCACAGTGGCCAAAGCAGATCATTGTTTGCCTGGGGGCAGGGGGATGAGTGACAAACAGCACGGAACACAAGCTATCATGCATGCCTCCAAGAACATTTACAGATTGTATCACAAACTGCTTCCTGATGGCTATGTTTGCCATAAAGCGTGGTCCCATTTATTAGATTGTCACCTAAACTAGCTAACATTCTGTGTATATTTTTAAAAACAATAATGATAAAATTAAATTATTGTTCAAATCCCCATCTCAAGGTCAAAGGTCACCACTAGGCATAAAATTCCAAGGTGGATATTATTTATTGTTTATTTATTGTTTGCCATTTTAAGAAGGAATGGTAATCTCTCAGCCCCATGTTGATAACAGTGCCTAGCTTTGGACCAGAGGGCAAAATGGGTGGGAGAGAGGGAAATGCTGTGGGTCTATGAAGGGGACTCTGACGTTTGATCTTATATATTGGGTTGGAAAAACAAAAGTTTTTGCCCAATCCTATATATTTGCTTGAATTTTTCAACAAGTTGTTTTTGAAGTGCTGCATTTACAACTAATTTTAGTGAAAATCTCAACAAAGTGAACTTTCCTTAAAAAAATAGAAGCCTTCAGTTAGCACAAAGACGAAACTTAAAACAAACAGGCCAATTTTCACAATGCAAAACTGCATTTAAATTGACAAATGCTACTGAGATCACAAGCTGAAATTAAACAATTAGTTTTTGATCAATAAGGTGACTCTCAATAGACCAGTTTAATTTAAAAATTGTTAACCAATTATTTATATACATGTGAGTGACCTCAAGTGAATGGATAACATAGCGTCTGGGTTTCATCCTTTCACTCCTCAGGTTTACTCTCAAATCATTTTCTTTTAAAAAATTAAATAATTTAATATGCAAATTTTCTAAGTTTACTCATTAAACTTGTTTTGAAAATACTTGTACCTGAAAAAGTCAACCCTGTTGTTATGATTGCCAATTGACAGTAACTGCAGAGAAGTCTAAATTATGTCTGTCACACATGCATTGTGGAGAAAGAAATGGCACCCCACTCCAGTACTCTTGCCTGGAAAACCCTATGGACAGAAGAACCTGGTAGGCTACAGTCCATGGGGTCACAAAGAGTCAGACACGACTGAGCGACTCCACATATGCATTATGGTTTGAATTCAGAAAAAATTCTGAGAAGACCCAACACGGTTCCAGCAAATATAGCTAATGGCACTCAGCTGCTGCAGTCCAAAGGAATAACAAATAATCCTTTTAAAAAATGACAAGCTTGTTTAATAATCTTCATTATGTCTACAATTTCATTTCTCAGTATTTAGAATTGTGAATGATGTAATAATCTGTATTCTTCCTGATGGAAAACCTGTTATCCAAATTAAGAGCTTTTTGTCTCCCTTAACTCAATTCAGCTAATTAACAGAATCATGCTTTCCCAACTGATTTCCATTTGCTGCCAGGCAAGTTAAAAATACCATATAAAAAGCCAATAAATATGTCTTCCCCAATTAACGAGAGGCCCTTCTACCAGTTTAACTGGAAGACTAAACAGTGCACTAATTTTAAAGCTATTTCAGTTCATAACATATATTGTACCCATCATATGTGTCCATTAACTGTGATATAAGACTACCTAACGGAAAAAATCAGAAAAATTCAATTGGAAGTGAAAATGTATTCTGTAATGAACTACCAATGAGCGGATACATATCTGGATGTAGAACCAGAGTAGGATGATTTTAAACAGAAGAAAACTAATCCAGGCTTAGCAGCAGAGAAGTTTTCCTGTTTTTAGTCTATATTTCTCTGCTTCAGTCTTAACAGGCAGAAAAACATTTATAGTTTGGCAGTTGTGGGTTTTCCCATAAGCACGAGTGGAACCACAGGGCCTGCTTCCAGGCTGCGTGTGTTATTTCTGGGAAGATCACACATGCTTTAAAGATCCCATATTAGTCAAGGTAGGAACCAGCAGCAAGCGACGGCCAAACAAGGCCAGATCAATGATGGTGCACTCGTCTCTTTATTATGCTATGATGGAAATACACTTTGTGTGATTAGGACCAATTTTATCAGTGAAATTGAACATGCCTGTCAGACTAGCATTTATGAAATATGCAGCAGCTTTAGAACCAGAGGAGTCATGAAACCCCATATGTTTACTGCTTTAGAAAATGTACACATCAACCAATGTAGATATGATTCAAATACATTTGGGAGCATAATCACAACCCACTTAAAAATTATTTTGAACAATCTAATAGAAAACATTTTCCCATAGGTTTAAGGAGAAGATATACTGTAATTTTGTGAGAAAAAAATAAAGCCCTTTTTGTCTGTCAAACATTTTACTCAAGGCAGAAAAGAGGGAATATGCTTGAATTAAGAATACCAATACTATTTTCAAATTATCAACATAAAAGTCCATAAAGTAATGATACTCTAATATCGCTACTGATGATAATAATTCATTTATATTTTAAAACTGCTACTGAACTGCAAATAATGAAAGTGAATAAAATGTCTATAACACTTTTTTAGTATTTGTCCTAACTAGATTGATATAATTATGATAAGTGGAAGAGAAGCTAGAATGAATTTTGATGTAAACTGTCCCTTTTTTAAGGAAACATTAATGCTCAAATAGTGATAGCTGGCTCAACTGCTTAGTCACAACAACTTAATAATTTTGGTTTCTAAATGTTGAACATCATTTTAGTAATATTTTCTGATGGGAATAGAATACATATTCATCGCTATGAATTAACATTTTAAGGATAACACAAATAATGTCTCACTTGTAATAAACTGTCATCTCTTCCAAACCTTTTGTATCACTTGTTTTAACATCAATCCACTTGACAGAATTATTTTCATCTCAATAAGGAAAGGATGGCAGAAAATAATAGTTTTAAAATGATGCACAAATGTCTGTTTCAGAATATATGGTATAACAAAGTGCCAAAAAAACAAGCTGCTTGTGGCCTAAGATATGCGAAGAATTAATTTTTGTGCTGGCATCTACTGTAATTAGAAATGGGTCTGTGCATCATGATTAAACCAGTAACTATGGTAACGAGAGCAGGAAAGCATAAGTGCAGAAGAGGGAGGCCGAATAAGCCAATGATAAGCTGCTTTTCATCTGTTTATTTTTAGAGTCTTTGTAATAAGCAGAACTATCTATAAAATGCATATTAACCTTATTCTACTTCCTATCATTCGCTGTCAATAAATTAAGACGTGTCACTCCTTGAACTGATGCACACATTACCGGGAGGACCCTGATAGCCACCTGCACACTGCCCCTGTGATTGCGGGGCTGCATGGAGACAGCGACAGGACAGAAGATCTCAGTAATTCCGTTTTTGGTGTCAGCCTTTTTGCTATAAATTGATAGCAAAGCCCCATTTTTCAGTTGCATGTGGCAACACGCTCACATTAGTAGGGCACAAGCAGGAACAGAAGGCAGCCGCTCGCTCCATGTCGAGTGCCGGGTCTCAGCGGCTCCCAGGGCAGTCTAGGGGAGATGGCGGTACAGACCTCCCAGCTCCCTGGAATCCCTGGCCTTTGAGTACATTTTTTAGTCTCAAAACCATGCAGAAATAGGAGGAATATTTAAAGCAGTTTCAAAAGAAAACATCAGTCAAAACTGATGACAGGTATAAAAAATAAGCCATTTGAGAAGAGGTTTGGGTGTTTTTTTTTTTTTTCTTATCATTTATTGAGCCTAGAAAAGACTGAGGAAGCCAAGACTGTGACTGTGAACAGTAATTATCTCTTTATGGAAGATAGAGCAAGATGGAATAGCATAAGTTTCAGAAAAACAACTATAATTTATGAAATAGCTTCCTGTAAAAGAAACAACGTATCACTAAATAAGCTGTTAGAATCGAGATGAATTTAATGAAAGACACAGAAATAAAGACATGATGTTCTTGTTTAGCACAATGTGCTGTGCTGTGCTAAGTCACTTCAGTCATGTTCACCCTCTTTGTGACCCCATGGACCATAGCCCACGAGGCTGCTCTGTCCATGGGATTCTCCAGGCAAGAATACTGAGCGGGTTCCCATGCCCCCCTCCAGGGGACCTTCCCGACCCAGGGATAGAACCCGAGTCTCATGCCTCCTGCCCTGGCAAGTGGGTTCTTTACCACTAGCGCCACCTGGCAAGTCTCTTTTCGCACAATAAGAACTCACTAAACATTTTCCCCACACAACTGAGTGACTTTCACTTTAAATTTCATAATTCTGGAATAGAGCTTCTGTATAAGGTGGGCTTCCCAGGATCGGATACGACTGAAGGGACAGCACCTAAAGAATCACAAACCTTTTACAGCCCTTATTTCAATGGGAAGTAAATTAGGAAGTTAAGTGATTTCAAAGGTGGAAAGTCTCAACTAAGATAAGGCGCCAAAGACTATTTAACGTTTCAAAAAATGCTTTAAGCGACTGGCACCAAAGAGTTGATGACAGTATCATTTTCTTGTATTCATCGTGTCAGCCCAGATGAGGCATCTGCCAGATGTGAAGCACTGTTCTCAGTCCTGGGATACAAGCGTGAATAAGAGAGACACATCTCCTCCTCGTGTCACTTCCATTCTGGGTAGGGATGCAGCCAGGAAACAGGCAAGTTAACTAGACTGTTGCGAGAGCTCTGGGTGGCGTGACAGAGATGAACTGCTAAAAGGCTGCTTTGCTAGGCCGGTCAGGGAAGACCTTCTTGAGGCAGGTGAGGGTTCAGGGCATAGCAGCCAGTGATGCAATCAAGAGCATCCCAAGCATAGGGAACAGCAAGGTCAACTGTGCAGCGTCTGAGGACATGAGGTGACAGCGTGTTTGGACCCTGGTGGGCAAAGAGCAGAACAGGACGGTGCTCGGCCGGCAGGGGAGAGCCCACGGGGGACCTGGTTAGGCCATGTTAGGGGCTGGATTCTTAAATGTATCAATCTTCCCAACAAACTGAAAAAAAATTGTTTTTTTCCTTTTGGAATCATTTCTTAAAAAGTACCAGTTAGAAAGTCCAAATAGGCTTACTCACCCAGAACTTCTGTTCAGCTTCCTGCGAGGAAGCCAAGATTGCAGCTCCCTGCTGTCCTGGACGCAGAACTGGACAGGCACAGCACATCAGGACCTGGGCTGAGAGTGTCCCACGTGCAGCTGCTGAGTGAAGAGGGCTGCCTTCTCTATTGCTTCTTCCAAACCAGAGACGTCTCCACCATTGTCTCCATTCAAATCAATGAGATACCAGAGAAGGAGCACAGAATTCTCTTCCTCATTTTCAAAAACTGCCTGTCACAAAATGTGAAAACTCCAACTGGAGAGCCTTTTAAAAAATAGCTAACATCTTCTCAATAACTCAGAGTAATTTTTATTTTTTTCTGTTCTCTTTAGTTTGTTTTCCATTTGTACCATTAGAAACGTCTAGTGTAATTTCCACAGCAACCACTAGAGGGAGAACTTCTACTGAAGAAAGTCACTTAAAAACACCTTCACTTGTTTCCTAAATCTGAACAACTCAAAAATAATGATGCCTCCCCAAGAGGAAAGATCATACAGGCATCTTGCAAATCTCAAATGTATTTTTTAATGTCTTGATAATAAGTAATAATATATATTCTGCAAAGAAGGGAATGGCTACCCACTCCAGTATTCTTGCCTGGAGAATTCCATGGACAGAGGGGCCTGCAGGCTACAGTCCATGGGGTTGTAAAAACTGGACAAGATTAAAACAACCAACATTTTCACTTCAAAGATTTTTACATTCATAATTCATTTGCTTTTCTAAATGAATGACCAAGGGAACAGGTATTATGACCACTTGGCTAAAATTTAAAAATGCAAATGATTGAACTGAAGACAAACAAGATTTTAATTGAACAATCATATTAGGACCGAGGTCTGAGTATTTTTTTCAAATACATTATATTGTCTTCTTATAACTTTTTGTTGAGAAAATAGAAAACTTTATAGTCTTAGCTTTCCATCATATTGTAGAGTTCTAGATAAATATCTGGAAACACAGGAGACATTTAAATAACTACTGAATGTTGGATGAATTAACATAGAGAGAAAGAGTGAATGAATGAAGTTTCACTTTCTCTGCAGCGCTGTGTGCTAACATAGCACCTAGCAATAGGACACCTGTTCTCTTTCCAACCACATCTCATGTCCGAGGCAGCAGTTGCAAGGATGCCTAAGGATATTGCTTGCAGTTTAATAAGCCCCATGAAGAAGAGAGCTTTGTAATCCTTTCTCCAAGATCATGGAATCCTCATGTTATGGACTGAATGTTAGTGTTGTCCCCAAAGTTCCTGTTAATATCCTAACTCCCCATGTGTCATGGTGTTGGAAGGTGGGGCCTCTGGAAGGTGATTAGCTCCTGAGAGTGGAGCCCTCATGAATGGATTAGTGCCCTTAAAAGGGATGAAAGAGGCATGAGAGAGATGTTCTGTTTCTCTGCCATGTGAGAATACAAGGAGAAGATGGCCATCTGTGAATCACAATCAGGGCCCTCACCAAGAAATCGACCATGCTGGCACCCTGACCTCAGACCTCCAATCTGCTGAACTGCATGAAATACCACCCAGTTTATGGGATCTTGTTACGGCAGCAGACAGATACACCTCTTCTTGTTCCACCTCTCTAGACCGATTTTAGAAAATTTAAACTAGGGAATTTTGATTATTCCACTAAATCTTATACAAAGCATCATTATGACTCAAAAACAGAATTCCCTCACATGGGTTAACTGCAGAGGAAAGAAGCAACAATTAACTAGAAGAAAGAAGACTTAAAGTTGTGATCTACGCCTTCCTTTTGCTCAGATGGTGAAGACTCTGCCCGGAATGCAGGAGACCCAGGTTCGATCCCTGGGTTTGGAAGATCCCCTGGAGAACGGAATGGCAAGCCACTGCAGGATTCTTGCCTGGAGAATCCCATGGACAGAGGAGCCTGGCGAGCTACAGTCCATGGGGTCACAAAGAGTCGGACAGGACTAACACTTTCACTTTCCTTCCTTTTGCAGGAATCTTGAAACATTTGCCACAAAGGTATACTATGGGTCTGTGTCACATCAAGTAAAATAAAAATATCGATATTATAATAATAAGTTACCAATTGCTATTAGAGTAAGTAAAGGACATTTATTGAAATCCACTAAAGAGCCTTGAAAAAAGGCAATAATCCCCTGAGAGACACTAGACACTTCTTTTCAAGCAAGAAGGCTGCATTTGGTGGGATGTGTATATGTGGGGATGGGGTACTTGCTGTCTCTTCTCCTGCAGTTAACTTCCTCTGCACAATTAAGGAATCAAGAAACTGGCTTCTAGGAATTCCCTGGCGATCCAGTGGTTAGGCCTCTGCACTTCCATTACAGAGGGCCCAGGTTTCACTCCTGGCTGGGGAACTAAAACCCTGCAAGCCATGCAGCACAGCCAAAAAGAAAAAAAAAAAAAAAGAAGACAGCTCCTCCTAAAATGAACAGATAATCCACAGTTTCATATAGTTCCAAATGTCATAAAATATTTTCATAAGAAATCCCGAGAAGTGAAAAGTTTTTTAGTGCTTTCCTATAATTTCAATCTGCTTACAATGAAAAAATGAATTAACTTTTTTAACAAGGGGGAAATATTTTTAATTCAAGTTATATAAATTTCATATCTGATCTTAAAATTATCTCTGGCACATATTTTGTGTTAAAAAAAAAAAAGTTAAGCTGTTTCCTTGTTGTTTAATCTAAGAAGATAAATAATCAAGCGCTACTAGACTGAGTCGTACCTAGTACTCCCTGTCTCTTCTTATCAAGAGCTGAGCTTACCAAAGACTCCTTGGAACTGGCAAAGAAACAAGGGCGTCTCCTCTGGCTGGTCCTTCCAGAATCCTTCACCAGGCTGATTTCAAGCGCACAAAGAAGATAAAGTTGAACTGGTAGGCTTCCTCATATCTGCTCATTCCGCACATTTAGTACATTCCTTGAGTAGCTGGTTTTGAAAAAGCTTATTTAAAAGTTATCTGATTTTGTGCATTAAGGTTTTTGGATGATATCCCATGAAACTTTTCAAACAGAAAAAGTTCTTGTAGCTTTTTGAGCTCACGTACCACGTTTCTAGCGAATTTTTTAAATCCACGACTGAAAGGAGACAGTTATTGGTAATCGGTTCATATACAAGCTCCCCTGAATGACAAACGATTTTGTAAAGAAAAAAAAAAGTCAGAGCCCCCTGGGAAAATCTTAAAAGCATACAGAGTTCACCACGAAGAAAAGTAATTCCATTTACAATGAGTATCAGCGGGGAAAAGATTCAACACATTTTGACAAAGTTAACATATTTGCTTTCTACAGTACTGTGGTATTTTCACAGATCTCTTGTCCATTCAAACTCAAAACTAACTATATCATTAGAAAAGAATAAATAAAATTAGATTACCTAGGGGTCTAACAGAGCTCTGCTAAGCCACTTCAGTCATGTCCGACTCTGTGCGACCCCATTGACGACAGCCCACCAGGCTCCCCTGTCCCTGGGATTCTCCAGGCAAGAACACTGGAGTGGGTTGCCAATTCCTTCTCCAATGCATGAAAGTGAAAAGTGAAAGTGAAGTCTCTCTCTCAGTCATGTCCGACTCTTAGCATGGACTGCAGCCTACCAGGCTCCTCCGTCCCTGGGAGTTTCCAGGTAAGAGTACTGGAGTGGAGTACCATTGCCTTCTCCAGAGCTCAAATGAGATTTAATAAATGTTTATATGTATTCAACTTTTATTCACATCATTTTAATCACTTTACAAATTAAATATAATTAAAAGTGCCATTGATACTTGAGTCAAGGAAATTCAAGCATATAACAATACTTCTATATAACTAGGAGGTAGTTTTAAAATATGAAAATAGGATAACAACACTTGGAGAATTATTCTTAATTTTCAACAAAATCCAAATACTCCAAGTTCAACCACAAACTCCAAAGAAAGAAACTGCAAAACAATTTCTAGTCATTGAAATGTATTTCAGGAGTGAAAAAAATAGCTTCTGGAGCTTTTAGATACAGATCTACTCGCCGGAAAACCTAGGACACTCTGCTACAGTCAACAGACCAGACAGCGCTCACCGAAGTATTTTTTGCTGTGATTAAGTGGGTGTGTTAGGGGTTGGGGGGGAGGTGGCAGAGGGGGCTGGAATGGGGAGATGAGGACACAAAATCTTCACTTTAGTTTGGAGAAAAAAATACTACTTTCAATGGCACATGATAGTTTTAAATGCCTTTCCCCTGTCGTCTTAAATGATTACCAGCAAGAATCCTATTATTACAGCAAAAATTACCAACCATAAATTCAACTGTGCTAATTTCCAAACTATTGAAAACATATCAGAAAGTTGAGCTCTCAAAATGGAAATATGTACCAGTGTCTCCAATAATGTTGAATTAAAAACATGATGTTTACAAGGAATTTTCTCTTTCCTATGAATATTTAGAAAGATTTTTTTAAATTATTATTTCAGGCTTCTGCTACCATGAATGCCACCCCTTCCAAAAAGCTCTGAGAAAAGAGATTCTCCTCTCCACCAACTAGAATTTACTACTCTCATAGGTAAAACATTAATAAATGATGGAAAACCTCCGTCTCTCATCTTGCCTACTGATCTTACCATAGGACAAAAACATGTTCCTTTCCCAAGATGACTACTTGTGCACCCAACCCTTGGAGCAAGCAACCCTTTCTATTTTTAATATTTTTTAAAATTTATTTTTAATTGAAGAATAATGGCTTCACAATATCATATTGGTTTTGTCATGTATTGACATGAATCAGCCACAGGTCTCCATATGTCCTCTCCTTCTTGAACCTCCCTACCGCCCCAACCCACCCCTCTGGGTTGTCCCAGAGCCCTGGTGTGAGTTTCCTGAGTCATACAGCACACTCCCGCCGGCTCTCTGGCTTACATATGGAAGCATGTCTGCTTCTGTGCTGCTCTCTCTATCCGCACCACCCTCTCCTTCCTTCCTCCTGCCAGTGTCCATTAAGTCCTTCTCTTTTTACGTATATTTGCCTGGAATTTTCAGTAGGACCAGTAAGTGGAAGAATCATACACCACAAATTCTTTTGCTCTTTCGTTACAGTAATGAAAAGCAAGTGACCACAAAAAGGGTGCCCCCAAAGGGAAGCCATTATTATGGTAGCAATCCATTATTTTCCCAATTACTGATTACAACAAGGATCTAAGGCTCTGCTTTGTTTCAGTTCAGTTCAGTTGTTCAGTCGTGGCGGACTCTGCGACCCCATGGACTGCAGCACGCCAGGCTTCCCATCACCAACTCCCAGAGTTTACTCAAACTCTTGTCCACTGAGTCAGTGATGCCATCCAACCATTTCATCCTCTGTCGTCCCCTTCTCCTCCTGCCCTCAAATCTTTCCCAGCATCAGGGTCTTTTCCAATGAGTCAGCTCTTTGCATCAGGTGGCCAAAGTATTGGAGTTTCAGCTTTAGCATCAGTCCTTCCAATGAACACCCAGGACTGATCGCCTTTAGGATAGACTGGTGGGATCTCCTTGCAGTCCAAGGGACTCTCAAGAGTCTTCTCCAACACCACAGTTCAAAAGCATCAATTCTTCAGTGCTCAGCTTTCTTTATAGTCCACCTCTCTCATCCATACATGACCACTGGAAAAACCATAGCTTTGACTAGATGGACCTTTGTTGGCAAAGTAATGTCTCTGCTTTTCAACATGCTTTGTTAGGGTAAGTATTTTTCAAGGAAAAAATTAAAATTCTTCTACTTAAGCAACATAGAACTAGGAATATTTAGAAAGTATTAGTTCATTCACCTACCCCACAAACATTTTTGAGTGCCTCTTTTGTGAAAAGTTTTATGTGAGTGCCTTTCCAGAGTCCATGAAATCACATAATAATTTGGACGGTGACCCATCTTTTCCACTAATGAGTCCAGTCCTGTTGTAGTACAATGGCAGAGAAAACAGAAATCCCCTCATCATGCTGCTGTTGCTGCTAAGTCGTCTCAGTCGTGTCCAACTCTGTGTGACCCCATAGACAGCAGCCCACCAGGCTCCTCCGTCCATGGGATTTTCCAGGCAAGAGTACCGGAGTGGGCTGCCATTGCCTTCTCCATCCCTCATCATGAGAGCTAAATAATGGGAAGGTTCTCTTTTGACCATGGAATACAGCATGCATTCTAAATATCTACAATTCTAAATTTTATCAAATAAAGAAGGATATTAAGGGCAAGGAGATTTCATTTTCTACCAACCTGTTTCCAGAATTCTATAGTTTTTGCAGCTGAAAAACCTATAAATATACAGTGTTGGAACCCCTGTTATATCATGACAATTTTCCACAGAGAAGTATTCTAAGAGAATAATAATTTGTGCACTAGATGTGAAAACAGCTCAGGAAATAGCACTTTTAGAAATCTAAATTTATATCCACTTTAAGATATATAGTGCAAAAGGTTGGGGAGAGAGAAAATTCTAACCACAGCAGGAGCAGCCAAATGGCCGCAAAGCAGAGATAGAGTAGAAATTTAATTGATCCTTCCTTTGATTGCCATCATTCTTAGTATACTAATGTCTCTTTCTTTACTACAACACATTACATAACTTTGAAGCCTGCAGGTCAACATGGCAGATGTATGATGTATACTACCATGGTGAATGTTAAAGGGGAGTTTGCAATATTAACCCACCTGGTTTAAAATTATCTTTTTACAAAGTCATGATAAACACTGGCAGCAGTGAAAGCTGGGGGATAAAAAAAGTGTGCAATTAATTTTCCTTGGCTCGTCTTTCTAACCTAGGATGTAAATGGACTCCTCCCAGAGAGGCAGTATAGTCAGGAGCTTCACTAATACAGTAGACTAATTTAGACAGGTAATCCTTGGACAGGGAGTTCCTTGGACAGCAAAGAGATCAAACTATTCAACCTTAAAGGAAATCAACTCTAAATATTCATTGGAAGGACTGATGCTGAATACTTTGGCCACCTGATGCGAAGAGCTGACTCATTGGAAAAGACCCTGATGCTGGCAATGATCGAAGGCAAGAGGAGAAGGGGATGACAGAGGATGAGATGGCTGGATGGCATCACCAACTCAATGGACTGAGTGTGGGCAAACTCCGGGAGATGGAGGAGGACAGGGAAGCCTGACATGCCGCAGTCCATGGGATCTCAAAGAGTGAGACAGGACTTAGTGACTGAACAGCAACAAAAAGTCACAGGTTTACATTTAAATTTTGTAATGGAAATATAGTTGACATACAATATTAAGCTGATTTCAGTGTACAACATAGTGATTCAACATTTGCATATATTATAAAGTGATCACCATGGTAAGTCTAGCGAGTATCTGTCCCCATACAAAGCTATGGAAATATTATTAACCACATTCCTCCTGCCATAACTCACATCCCTGTAGCTTACTTACTTTACACCTCTTGTAGCCTTCAGCTATTTCTCTTTCCTCTGGCAATCATCAGTCTGTTCTCTGTATCTACGAGTCTGTTTTCATTTTGTCTTGTTTGCTTGTTTTGTTTTTAAGGTTTCACATATAAGTGGAAGCAAACAGTACTTGTCTTTCTCTGTCTGACTTCCTGCACTTAACACGATACCCTCTAGGTCCGTCCGTGTTGTCACAAAGGGCAGGATTTCATTCTTTTTTATGGTCTAATAATATTACGCTATATATTTGCGGAAATACTCTGTGAAAATGGACAAACGCTTCAAATAAGGGTTTACCTCACGTTCCCCAGAGAACTGGTTGTTAAACACACACCACCATGCCACTGGGCTCACAGACCCGCATGGGCTGGAGCGCTATCAGTCTGAGGGGACCCGACCCATACAAAGCCTATGTTGTACCACGTAGACTGGAAGGGTCTTGTTGAGGATATTGTCAACAAATTTTAAAAACTCTTCTTGGAAGAACACACTGGCCAAACTTCTCCCTTATATACCAGAAAGACACATGTTCTGGCTTGTTTTTGTTCTGTGGACAAGGATGTTCACATATCTGCATCCCTTTTGTACTGGATATTAGAAAAAGTAGACACAATTTGCAGGATACAAATTTATAGGATTTAATGATATGTGTGTGTGTGTACGTATATACACCTTGCTTAAGAATCTCACCCAGCTTCACTTCATTTTTCTAAATTAAATTCCTTTTGCTCTGGTTCCACTTTACCATTTTTAAAATCTCATCTTTCTATTTCTTTGTTTACATTTAGGAATTTATAGATCTCTGCAAGGTACCAACACTTTCAAAATAATGTTTCAAATAAATGATTAGGCTGCATAATTTGACTGTCAGATCCAAAATTATTTCTTATTCAAATAAAAAATTTTAATTACTTAGGCACAGACTCCATGAGAGAGGAAGCTATTCCCCAGCTAATCTGTAGACAGAGGTGTTTAATGGATTAGGTTTGGCTGGAAGGTTGATCAAGTCATCCTCTGATGAATCCATCCTAATTTTTAAATTTTTAAATATTCATTTCAACTGAATAACCTATTCTTAAGGAATGTAATGCAATTTTAATCCCATTTTATGAAAGCAAAAATACATATGAAACGCAGGTGGTGGGGAGAAAAAGGACTATTTGGTACAAGTAGCAGAGTGATGGTATTTGCTTATTCTCTATTATAAATATGAGAATAAAAAATTCATGTATGCTAGTGTTAGGGGTTACTTCATGATATCTTAGTGGGAAAAACACAGAAGTGACTCAATGGCCCAGACTAAATTAACGCCTACTGAAATATACTTAATAATTATTCATATAAATATAGGAAAAAGACGGAAATGGAAAAAAAATACTCTCCACCTTGCCAAAAAGACTAGCTTTTACAGAGCATGAAGCTTTGAAATGTTCAGAACTGAATCATCAGGCTTTCAGTCAGTCAGTCAGTTTAGTCCCTCAGTCACATCCGACTCTTTGCGACCCCATGGACTGCAGCACTCCAGGCTTCCCTGTCCATCACCAACTTCTGGAGTTTACCCAGACTCATGTCCATTGAGTCGGTGATGCCATCCAACCATCTCATCCTCTGTCGTCCCCTTCTCCTCCCGCCTTCAATCTTTCTCAACATCAAGGTCTTTCCCAATGAGTCAGTTCTTTGCATCAGGTGGCCAAAGTATTGCAGTTTCAGCTTCAGCATCAGTCCTTCCAATGAATATTCAGGACTAATTTCATTTAGGACGAACTGGTTTGATCTCCTTGCAGTCCAAGGTACTCTCAAGAGTCTTCTCTAATACCACAGTTCAAAAGCATCAATTCTTCACGCTCAGCTTTCTTTAGAGTCCACCTTTCACATCCACAAATGACTACTGGAAAAACCATAGCTTTGACTAGATGGACCTTTGTTGGCAAAGTAATCTCTCTGCTTTTTAATATGCTGTCTAGGTTGGTCATAACTTTCCTTCCAAGGAGCAAGATTCTTTTAATTTCATGGCTGTAATCACCATCTGACGAAAGTCTGTCACTGTTTCCATTGTTTCCCAATCTATTTGCCATGAAGTGATAGGATCAGATGCCATGATCTTCGTTTTCTGAATGTTGAGTTTTAAGCCAACTTTTTCACTATCCTCTTTCACTTTCATCAAGAGGCTCTTTAGTTCTTCTTCACTTGCTGCCATAAAGGTGGTGTCATCTGCATATCTGAGGTTATTGATATTTCTCCCAGCAATCTTGATTCCAGCTTGTGCTTCATCAAGCCTGGCATGTCTCATGATGTACTCTGCATAGAAGTTAAATAAGCAGGGTGACAATATACAGCCTTGACGTACTCCTTTCCCTATTTGGAACCAGTCTGTTGTTCCATGTCCAGTTCTAACTGTTGCTTCCTGACCTGCATATAGTTTTCTCAAGAGGCAGGTCAGGTGGTCTGATAGTCCCATCTCCTTCAGAATTTTCCACAGTTTGTTGTGATCCACATAATCAAAGGCTTTGGTGTAGTCAATAAAGCAGAAATAGATGTTTTTCTAGAACTCTCTTGCTTTTTCAATGATCCAACGGATGTTGGCAATTTGATCTCTGGTTCTTCTGCCTTTTCTAAATCCAGCTTGAACATCTGGAAGTTCACAGTTCAGGTTCCGTTGAAGCCAGGCTTGGAGAATTTTGAGCATTACTTTACTAGTGTGTGAGATGAGTGCAATTGTGCAGTAGTTTGAGCATTCTTTGGCATTGCCTTTCTTTGGGATTGGAACGAAAACTGACCTTTTCCAGTCCTGTGGCCCCTGCTGAGTTTTCCAAATTTGCTGGCATATTGAGTGCAGCACGCTCACAGCATCATCTTTCAGGATTTGAAATAGCTCAACTGGAATTCCATCACCTCCACTAGCTTTGTTCATAGTGATGCTTCCTAAGGCCCACTTGACTTCATATTCCAGGATGTCTGGCTCTAGGTGAGTGATCACACCATCGTGATTATCTGGGTCATGAAGATCTTTTTTGTACACTTCTTCTGTGTATTCTTGCCACCCCTTCTTAATATCTTCTGCTTCTGTTAGGTCCATACCATTTCCGTCCTTTATCGAGCCCATCTTGGCATGAAATGTTCCCTTGGTATCTCTAATTTTCTTGAAGAGATCTCTAGTCTTTCCCATTCTGTTCTTTTCCTTTAAGGGGGGCAACAAACGAAGATGTAGCACACCGAATAGATGCAAACATCACTAAGCCTCTGATCTGAGCATCTGTTTCCATTAACTCTTCTCCAGCCTGTTGCCCCGACCTACACCCACATACTGAGCAAAACTTCTGTTCTTCACAGTCAGGTTAGTGCCAACACAGATGTCAAAGATGCACAACAGGGCACCTGCCCTTAAGGAACTTCATTCATTTATTTTCATTGAACATGTCAGTCCGTCAGCCTTGACTTTATACCTGTGTACCTGTGTATACCTTTATACCTACGTACCTAACAGATTACAAGATGATCAAGGTGCTCAGAAGAAATAGTCAATTCCTTCCAAGAAATGACCTACAGCCTGGTTGAAAAACCAAATAAATGAGTTTTTACAACAAACTGAAAATTGTGTGGCACAGAAGGAAGAAGAAGGCTGGACACGGCAGCCAAACCAACTAGGAGACGGATCAGAGGGAAGTTGGCATGATGCTAATAATCATAATGACAAAGCTACTCTATAGCCATTTACTTTGCCTCAGGTATGAAGGTCAGAAATAAGTTTTAGGCTGACTATGTACATAAAGACCCATAGGACTTGTCCAGTAATAGAAAGAGGCAAGGAAGGTACTTTTGCTATCTTTTGTGGAGTTCTGCAGAATTCAAGAATTCTAAGAGTTGGGTGCCAATTCATGTGCATATGTTTGTTGCGCATGGGATGTACGGTAAGTACAAGGGACTTCAAGAAGACATGATGCCATGGGTTAAACACTGCAGAAAGTTTCCAGATCAAAGCATAGAGCAGTTTAGCAGATCTATCTGAGATTAACTGTATGAACAAAGTTATGAATATAACAAAGTAGGAAAAAAAAATCACCAGTGGGAAGATAAACCTCTACAGAGATTCTTCTACACAGTCTCAAACAGAAAAAGAAAATATTTTGAACAAAATACTGAAGAACACTTGAATAAAAGTACAGAATCCCCTTTGGAGTTAAGTCTTAAGGTAACAAAAAATGCAAGCAGCAGCTCATGCTTTCAGTAACTATAACTAACCCAAAGCAAACTGAGTTTGTCAGTGTCTTTTCCCTAATACCACATGAAACCTGAACAACATCAAACAGCATCTCTTTTAAAAATGCAGAACAGAATCAAAACCAAAACTGTCACATGTTGTTATAAAAATTTTCCAGATTCATAAAATTTAAAGCAATGGGTTACATTGATGTGTTAATTTTCTGCAAAGTCAAAGAAATTTATTTGTCCTGTGTAGATCTGCACTCAAAACCAATGAAATATACACACAACCTAATTTTTGTTTGTGCCTGCAGCTGTGAGAACAGCAAGGTAACGTGTGATCCTGGCCTGTGACTACTGACTCTGAATGCTAGATCACTGTGTTTTTTCATTTCTTATAAAAAGTGAGTTGAGTCAAACAAAACACTTGATATCCTTCACATTCAAAGTTCTTTTCAAATGATGACCACTTAAAGAAATGAATGCCTCCTCGGAGTTTAGGAAACCATTGTTTAATGAGGCAAATTTACTGTTCTACTTTGTAGGATTGGGTTTCAGGTGTAAGAACTACAGTTGTGCTTGAAATGTATTTTCAAAGACACTGCCATGGAGAACTATAAAGCAGCTTTCAAGCACTGTTTCCAGATTCATTTGCTAAGTGATAGGGCAAAGTGTAAAACAATGGCCGAAGCTTTATTCTAAACAGAGATGTTGGTCTTTTTCTTTTTCTTTCTTTTCCTGACCAGAAAGACAAGCTTCCACATATCCCTGGAGATCTCTGGAGAGCTTTGCCTCTGGTCACTCCGAGTGTATATTAGCAGTCCATTAAAGGCTTGCATCCCAACCATATCTTAAAATGAACTGGGGGGTTATCTGCTTGTACTTGGATTGTCTGCTTTGCCGCAGCACTAGGGTTCCCGAAAGGAGGCACGGTTTCCACTAGAGGAATGCTCTCTCGTTTCACCCACAGAGCCACAGCCGCCCAACGATTGCTCCATCACAGTGAACTTCACTTTGGAGAAAAAGCCACTGTGATCCACTTGCCTCGTCATTTGTAATGACTAGGATTCGTCTTCGGATCCAATCACAAGCCTGCACATGAGGCGAAGGAATGAAGAGTGTCCCTGGCATCTGAATATCTGCTACATTTGCTTAGAATTCGCAGCTCCAAGAAAAGGCTTCCACTTAACCTACCATCACCAGAACCGCACAGTTGCAGTTCAGGGCGGCAGAACGCCCCGATCGGCCGACGAGATCAACTCAGGTGTCAAAGAGAGACACTGCTGAAATGAAACATAAAAACAGATCAAATGAGCCACTTTCAAAATGTCTGGACAGATGGGGACTGAGAGTCCTGGGGAGCTCTACATTCACGTTCCATACACAGTAATGTCTCCATCCTCATAGTACCTAGTGTAATGGTCCACACGTGATGCGTGCGCACAGCACAGCCAGCCTCACACACTGTGACTGGATGTGTAGCAAGTTACCCCTGCGTGATTGCCATTCCACAACCTCTCAGCACCGAGAAACGATCCTCAACACACACCCCGGACACACCACATGCGCACAATTCAGTGATTGCTGTAATTATACCAGTTTAAAAAGAAGGTAAGAGAAAAGGTGAACATCAGAATGTTAGTAGCACTGGCGACTTGGGGCTTGGGCTGGTTCATTCACTACAGACGCCCGGGTATGTGCCATGCCTTTTAAGACTAGACTTTGCTGCCCTGTGTGTCAGTGCTCAGACCTCGGATATATTCCTGCCTCACCACCCTACACACACAGAGTCATACAAAATTAGTGAATTGAAGCAAGAATTTTAGCGATAACATGGAGGAAACATACACACTACCATATGTGAATCAGAAAGCCAGTGGAAATTTGCTATAGGATGCAAGGTGCTCAACCTTGGTGCTCTGTGATAACCTAGAGAGGCAGGAAGGAGGGGGAGGTGGGAGGGAGCCTCAGGAGGGAGGAGACAAACATCTACCTGGGGCCTATTCGTGTTGATACGTGGCAGAAACCAACACAGTATTGTAGAGCAATTATCCTCCAATTAAAAATAAATAAGGTTAGAAAAATGGCCACTCAGCCATCCAGGAGAGTTCTAGATAGTTTTAAATGAATGCAGGCTAAAAATGCAAACCCTGAGAGTCTGAGTCACTGTCCTCTTTAATTATAAATAACATTAATTAGGAAACTACTGCCAGACATTGTTCTAGGCAATGTATACAATCAATTTTCTGCAATTATTATAGCAACACTATAAGACAGAAACTACTATCCACATCCCATTTTAGAGAGGAGAAAACTGAGGGGCCAACAGGTAAAGCAGCCTCCTCACTGAATATCACAAAATCACCACCAAATAGCCTACTTTGGAATTCAAAACCACCCTGGTTGATTTTCTTAAATAAGCTCCTATTAGACCACATAGGCTGGCACCAATATGTTCCAACTAAACTTTTTTTTAAACCACATGTCAGACTTGGGGTAAGTTTTCAAATAATTTGAACACAATAAAATATAAACATTTTAAAACTATAATCTATTTCTAAATATAGAATTTAGCCATTTTGTGGTGAGTCAGATACTGCTTTGAAATCTTTCATGGTTACCATAAGATCTAGCAGTCATACTCCTTGGCAATTACCCAAAGGGATCGAGAATTATCCAAAGGGATGTGAGAACCCACACAAAAATCTACACACAAATGTTCATGGCAACTTCATTCATGGTTGCGAAAAATGGAAGCAATCAAGATGTCCTTCAACAGGTGAACAGATAAATGAATTGTGGTATACTCATACAATGGAATATTATACAGCTTTAAAAAGCAACAAGTTATCAAGCGATGAAAAGATAAGGAGGAATCTTTCTCTTAGATGCATATAAGTTAAAGAAGTCCATCTGAAAAGACTACATCATTATATGACATTCTGGAAAAGGCAAATGTGTGGAGACAGAAAAAGATCAGTGGTTGCCAGAGGTCTAGGGTGATGAAGGGAGAGATGTACCCGTGGAATACGGGGACTGTTACTGTCTGAAACTATTCTGTTTGAGGTTATAATGGTAGCTACCTGTCCATGTATTTGATAAAACCCAAAGAACATGCAATACAAAGAATGAACTCTAGTGTAAACTCTGGACTTGATCTGATAATAAGGTATCAGTGTCGGCTCATCAATTATAACAAATGTACTACATCAATGCAAAACAGTAATAATATCAGAAACCATGTGTCTGAGGAGGGATGAGGGGATAAGTATGAACTCTATATTTTCTGTTCAATTTTTCTGTAACCCAAAAACTGCTCTAAAAATATGCTTATTAATTTTTTTCAATAAATGCCACAGAATAGCACACAGTAATGTTCTGAAGATGTGTGCCAAGGGGTCTCAGTTGTGCCCATCTCTTTTAGACTGCAGCCCACCAGCCTCGTCTGTCCATGGGCTTCTCCAGGCAAGAATATCGAACTGGGTGGCCATGCCCTCCTACAGGGGGTCTGCCTGACCCAGAGATCGAACGCTGTGTCTCTTACATCTCCTACATCGGCAGTCAGGTTCTTCACCACTAGTACCACCTGGAAAGCCCTTTTGAAGATGAACAATTATTAAGTATGAAAAATAAAGCTATCAGATTAGTTTTACTCGCAAAGCCAATTCAGCAATAGCTTTCAGATATTATTGTTCTTTACAACACAATGATACCGAAATATTCCACTGTGTCCTTCCTTTTTCCTTTTTTTTCTTTTTCATCAAAGAAAACTTTTCCTACAAAAAAATATTTAGCAAATTCTCTGGAAATAAAAGTCTTCTGCCCATGTACTTTGCCACCTCATGATAAACAAGTTTGTTTTCACCGGAAATCTGCTTTGGAGGCTTTTGCAAAAACACACCACACTTGTGCTTTATAACAGAGAAGGAAAGCGAAGGTTGGAGGTCACATTCTAGTTGCAGTGAACACATGGGCCACTTGGCTGCTGAAAGCTTGGCAGTTTTCAGAACTACAATCAGGAGACTCTTGATGGAGAAGAAAACATAAAGAAATCAGGAAAAACGAAGAAAAATGCTAGAAACAGTAGCAACCAACTCTGCAATCTAGTTCTTAGTTGGTTTTTATGTTTGTGGATGCGTGTGTGTGTGTGTGTGTGTGTTTTCACACATGCATCCACTGAGAAACGTTTATTAAATAGGGAGCTAAAGGAAATACACACAAAAGCCGCTGGGCATGGTTTCTTCTCTCTTTGAAAGAAAAACCCAATTCGTTCTAAGCTTATTTCTTTTCTTATTCAAATTAGATTTAAAGGGTCATAAGCAGGGTTGTGGAGCTTATCACCATCACAACTGAAAAACAAGTCCAAGAAAGCCTTATCTTTGAAGTCACAAGAGAATTCCCTTGTGCTGAAATAAAAGGTCACGTTAAAAAGCAGCAATTGTAAGAAACACAAGATTCTGTGTCCTTTGTCACCCTTAATTCAAATGAGTGTCCTGTCGGCAGCGTCTTCCGAATGGCAGGTCCACTGCACTACCCCTCTTGTCAGCATCAGCTAACACTCACAGCCTTTCCAAGATGCACGAGCGGGGCCTGCAGGACAAAGGAGCCGGCCAGCGCCTGGAGTCACATCCTGCTGCTGACCAGCACGGGGCACCCCCTGGGGAATTCAGCAGGAGTCCCAAGCACAATACAGCCTTAGTGAGCAAAGTCAAGGAGACAGACCCCAGACAGAGTCCACTTGCTAGAGGAAGCCTGCTTGTCTTCAGCATCCATCACCTTCAAGGATTTATCTTCAGCTCAACTTTATAACACAGAACATGCTCAGGTTTCTGTAGCCCCAATATCTCAGCAACTCAGATTAAAACCGGCCCTCCCCTGCCACCAACTCCGATGAAACCCTGTCCTGCAGGGCAGCACTGAGCTGTACTTTCCCTTCATTTGCAATGAAAACACGGTCTCTTTAAAGGAGCCTGCACTTGCCTTTAGGTTACTACTCACCTAACCCAGATAAGCCTGTTCTCTGAGTCACATTTACTTTCAAAGCTCAACTCAGACAAGGAAATAGAGTAGGTGTGACATGCCTAAATAATGTGTAGATATGTGTTTAAAAAAATTCATCTCTTCCACATAAAAATGAGGACCGACACACTCATAAAGACATCCCACAACGCCTCTCCCCAGTCAACCTCCTCTCCCCTCTAGACTTCCCGTCTCAAGAGGGAAAGCAGAACAGGATGCAGCTAACAAGAGAACCAAAGAGAAAAGGGCTGAAGATGGACACGGTAATAAAAGAGACAGTACAGGGAAAATAAGGGCCAGAAGCCTCTGACTGAGGCTCTCTTCCCCTTTTTTTAATGTTTTTGACATAGAGCACTAAATGGATTTTTCCAGAAAAATAAAAGTAGGGTAGTGATGGTGTTGAAATCAGCAGTACGGTATGGCTACAATTTACAGAATGTGTCACTTTGTGGGGTTTTGGAAAGAGAAACAAACAGAGATAAAAATGACATCTTAGGGAAGTCAGTTATGAGTTCTCTGGACTTTGGGTGGTGGAAACAGAGTTACTTCCTCGGCAAGACAAGCACAGCCACACTGCTGGGGGGGGGGGGGGGCGCGAGGAGCCGAGCACCCTGTTCCCTACTTGAAAAATATTTCCAGTCAGGAGAGAGTCACGTGCGCTGTAACTGACCTAAATTCTCCCTGCTGCTACTATTCATTCTCCCCTCCTTTCACATTATGATTCCCTGCATAAGCTTTATTCTTCATCAGTTCATTCAGAGAACCCTAGCTTTGCTCTAAAATTTATTTTAAAAGCCACAATGTTTTTAGATTTGTATCAGATGCAGCTACTAAGCTCTAGAAATTTTGTTTCAAACTTTCTTGAGCCGGAAATGCATTCACAAACAATACAATATTCCAGTGTATCTTACTGCTACTAACGATAAAACATACAGAGAATCTGCTCAAAACCATTTTATCTGCATTAAGATGCAAGATCTTTGATGACGGTTAAGTTCACGCCAGTAATTATTTCTAGCAAGATCCACAGATAGAAACAACAACAGCAAAAAAAAAAAAAATCCTGAACATGGGATTTTAAAATATGAACGTATTCACTTGCAAACTATTCTCCTTTACCAATAATCCTTTAAAATTTTCTTTGAAATCTCTGTTATTGAAAACTGTCAGTTCAAAACTTTTAAAAAATGACATGGGATTTGTTGAAGACAAATCTGGAATCCACACTGCCTAGGCAGAAAAAAGCCAATGAAAAAATATCTCCCTAAAACCTTCCATAACTTAAGAAAGCAGAACCGGTGTATGCATGTCTATATATTCTAAGAAATGTGGCCTTTGCATTACTGATACTCAGTATAATCCCTGTGCCCAACAACTGTTGAATGGGTAGCTGTGTAAATGAAAACCTCTTGGGTAGAACAGATGCCTCTGTTATTCCCTTTGCTCATCTGAAAGATGAGTATAAATGTTTCTTCACAGCTTTTCTTTACTTATTGGAAGTCTACAGGGACTTGAATCTCAGACTCAAAATCTCTCTCATGTGGTAATTCTATTTCCTTCATAACATATTTTTTGTTCAAACTAGAAAAAAAGCAGAACAGTTCATTACTCTTCAAAAGTGCTTTTATCTTGAACTGAGACTAAAACCATCTTCAGCTGATTATACATACTTCTTTGGACACTCCAGACATAAGCCTCCACTCAACATTATCTTCAGAGGCAAGTATGTCATAGGGTAAATGGTGCTGATCAAGGATGTATCAGAACATCTCAAACGAAACTGTGGTTTCCATCAACCCTGAAAACACCCGTGTTCTCACAAGAGCAGAGCCTTGCCCAAGGATTCACAAAGAGGAACAGAAAATATGGTATCAAAGATAACAGCAGACAGGCTTCTCCTGTATCCACTAGGGAAGTCAGTGTGGTTAGAGGCTGAATGACAGCGGGAAGACCTTGCTCTGCCTCTGATCAGCTGCATCACTTTGGGCAAGCCTCCTGGCATCAAGCTCTATACTACAAAATAAGTGGTTTGGGGCTAGGATCTCCAAAGAACATTTATAGCTCGCATAGCTCTAGGATCTAACTATCTATATTCTATAATCTGATATTTAAAGAGACTGCTCCCTGATAACGCAGTGGAAAATAAAAATACAGGACACTTCCATTATCTTTGTTTCTGGGCTTTTTCTTTTTTTTAACTATGCTAATACCTCTGCTTGATTTATTCTCACTTTTTTTGTGGTTTGACACACTCCTTTCCATTCTTCAAACCCTTATCCAAAGTTTCCTTCATTGATAATGAAGGGAAAATGAGTCATTCCCTTCTCTATGCTGGGTAGCAGCTACCTCTGTTAATATTGATAATATCATGGGCAATGATATCTATAATCCTTATATATTAATATCCTTGGGTACAGTTCAGTTCAGTTCAGTTGCTCAGTCGTGTCTGACTCTTTGCAACTGTTTTGCCCAGAGTCCGAGTCCCCAAAACTAAGAGAATAAGACATCCACAGCAATGCAAAAGCATAAAGGGGTTTATTGCTAGCTCGAGCCAGGGCTCCTGTCACATCCAACACAGTGGAGTAGAACAAGAGCCCCGAGCCCAGAGTTTCAGCAGTATTTATAAGTTTAGAACAAAGACGGGGAGTTGGCAAGGGTTTATTGGCTGCAGGGGTTTCCTGGTATTTACTATTGGCCACTTATCATCCCTCTGATTGGCCAGAGTTATCATCTCTCTGAAGCCCCGGAAGCATGACTCAGGGATTATTTTTGGCCTAGTGCACCTCTCTGAGCCTGTCATGGCTCTGGTGAGGTTGTAACAGCGACCGCATGAATTGCAGCACACCAGGCCTCCCTGTCCATCACCATCTCCCGGAGTTCACTCAGACTCACGTCCATCGAGTCCGTGATGCCATCCAGCCATCTCATCCTCTGTCGTCCCCTTCTCCTCCTGCCCCCAATCCCTCCCAGCATCAGAGTCTTTTCCAATGAGCCAACTCTTCGCATAAGGTGGGTACAGAGGGCAGTAAATAGTGCTATGCACAAGAGGAGTGCACACTGAGTCACAGCGTAATGAATGGACTATCACACGACTGCCATCTCTGACTATTAATGATACCAATACAATGTCTGTGAAGACAAAATGTGTACGTAACAGTGAACAGCCATCTCAAAATGATGGCAAAGCACAGAAACAGACAGTTAAACAGCAAAATTAACAGGACTTAACTTTATGCATAGAGGAGCTTCTAAAGTTACATCAAGGATTATATACATACATACATACAAGGGACTATTACTCAACCATTAAAAAGAATGAAGTAATGCCATTGTAGCAACATGGACAGATCTAGAGGTTGTCATATTAACTGAAGTAAGTCAGAGAAGGAGAAACATTATGACATCCCTTACCTGTGGAATCTACAATGAAATGATACGAATGAACTTATTTACAAAAACAGAAAGAGACTCAGAGACTCAGAATGCTCTTATGGTTGCCGAGGGCCGGGGGAAGAACATGGGTAAAGAACCCTCAGGGAGTCTGGGAGGGACATGTACACACTGCTGTATTTAAAATGGATAACCAACAAGGAGCTACTGTCCAGCACATGGAACGCAGCTCAGTGTTATGTGGCAGCCTGGATGGGAGGGGAGTCTGGGGGAGAACAGATACATGTATTTGTATGGCTGAGCCCCTTTGCTGTTCACCTGAAACTATCACAACATTGTTCACTGGCTATACTCCAACATAAAGTAAAAAGTTTTTTTAAAAAATTTAAAGAAAGATTAGACAACATTGGGACTATTGAGCCATTAGGCAGTGCCCGCTCCAGGTCTTCATACCTAAAGCAATCCAACTTCAACGAAGTTTACCCCATGAGGAAATGTTTACTCTTAAAAGAAAAACCTGCATGATCCAAGAACGATTTCCCTTTTCATGTAGTCCCAAAATGAACTTCACAGAACCTCAGAACATGGCTTTGCTGCTTGTGCTGCTATTGTTTTTAGGGCCCGTCTCACTGAAGCCGTGATTGATGTGATCAGACCAAAAATACGCAGAAAGCTTACAAACTATCACAGGAAAGAAAGTGAAAAAGTGTTAGCTGCTCAGTTGTGTCCAACTCTTTGCGACCCCACAGACTAGAGCCTGCCAGGCTCCTCTGTCCATGGAATTCTCCAGGCAATACTGGAATTGATTGCCATTGCCTTCTCCAGGGAATCTTCCTGACCCAGGGATTGAACCTGGGTCTCCTCCGCAGGCAGATTTACCTCTGAGCCACCAGGGAAGTAGATCACAGGAAAAAATAAGTCAATTAAAAGGGTCCAGTAAATAATTAAAATCATTTCTGACTCAATCATACATGCTAATGAGATCTTGGGGCAGGATGAATCAATGGAATTTTCAGTTAATCCCAAACCACAATTAATTGCAAGTTAAAAAAAAAAAAGACTGCTCATTCCTCAGAATGGTGGTTCTGAAAGAACACTGGGAAGGTCTGATTCAGCTCCTGTGCCCTCCCTCTTGGTGGAAGTGCTAATGAGCCACGGAATGGCTACGAGGAAGCCAGGGAGATGGAACAGCAAGTGTCTCCCAGCTGCACCACACAAGCTCTTACTGCTCCTCCTCATGCTGCATGGCCTCTGACTTCCGGCATGAAAAGTCCCTGCTGAGTAGACCCTTCACTCTGTTTTGTACCTTTCAGATTCACCCTGCACAACTGTGACTGTGTCAAACCCCTGTTTAAAACCCTCAATGGCTCCACGTTGCTCTCAGAATAAAACTGAAATGAAACAACATGACCCCAAGATCTGTGCCACGTGGACCCCACGTCTTCCTCCAGACATCGCTCCTTTCGTGCTATCTTTATACACCAGTCTACTACACTGAGTTCCCCAAAGTCCACAATCTCCCAGGTCCCTACCGTCAGCCTTTATACTTGTCTAGAATTCTCTGCCCCTCCACAACACATTAGCAGGGGGACAGGTGCTGAGAAGTGGCCACTGGTCCACGATGCTTGTGTCTGAGTAAGTCTGTCCAGTGCAAAACTGAAATAAAATGTCCCCTTGGAGAGACCAGCTAAGATCTTGTTCTCCAAGATCGCTGTCAGTAGCGAAAGAACTAACATTTTCAGCTCCATCTCCCAGAGCATTTGTCTTCAATCCAAACTTGAGTGACTAATAAGGGTTATTTTTTTACTGGATCCTGTCAAATATTGATGCCTGAGCTGCATTTATCTACTTGTGTTTCTCCCCCATAGTTCACGAATATCTGTGATACCACTAACCAAGTTTACTTCCACCATCATTATATTTTCAGCTCCTAGAAGACTGCCGGGCACACAGTAGGAACACAGTATCTTTCAATCAATATTTATTTAGTGAGTAAATGAATGAAAAAACAATATCACAACCCAAACTCTTCAGCATTGATTAATGCCTCTAGAGGTTCAGTTCTTATCAGTTTCTAGCCAATTCTTCAGAAATAGTTAAACTCTTAAACTGCACATGAAAACAATTTTTATTTAGTTAATTAATCTTTTGACCTTAGGTTGCTGTTTACTTTTATTCAATGATTTATTAGTCAAAGATAAAGTAATATAATTAGAGTCACAGAGTCATAGTACTTTATTAGTTGTCTATCTGGAAAATGAACTATGCAAAAACCATACTAAACTGATTTCTGTATAAAAGGTGCTGAGGTAATTTAAAATGATTCTGATTCATTCACTGAGGTATTAGAAGATGTTTCTTTCCAAAACCATGATAACAGTTGCTTTGAAGCCCTCACATGCACTAAGAATTAAAACAGGCTATTCACATTAGAAAATTCAGTGATTTAGACTTTTTAATTCAGTCATCCAATTTTAATAAATCATCTTAAGATACTTTACACTTCTGCTTTTCACCAGTTTGGGGGTTTTTTACTTAAGTTTCTAACTCACTGTCTGTGGTTTATAATATGATGTCTCTCAAACTAATTTCTTATGTCAAAAACATCCTTTTGTTTACTGCAAGTAATTAAATAAACCAAATGTTATAGTAGGACATTGCAATTCAGAACCAGAGGTATGTACCACACAAACTCAGTAAGTAAAGGTTTACAACAAGGAGCACCAACTATTAAAAAGGCTTGACTGTGTATAGGTAGAAAGAAGGGTAATGTGGTAGTAAGCTCCATTGACCAAATCCTGCCACAAGTCAGGGACGAGGCATTCACATAGAACCCACCACTTCTTCTCATCATTGTGACCCTATGAGTAATGCAGAATAGCCACAATGAGAAGCTACAGCTCAGAGAACACCACCACGTTACACAATCTGCATGGCCAACAAGCAGAAGTACCTAGACTTACAAAACAAAACAAACAAACAAAAAAGAATGGAGGTGGCCAAAGTACTGGAGTTTCAGCTTTAGCATCATTCCTTCCAAAGAAATCCCAGGGTTGATCTCCTTCAGAATGGACTGGTTGGATCTCCTTGCAGTCCAAGGGACTCTCAAGAGTCTTCTCCAACACCACAGTTCAAAAGCATCAATTCTTCGGTGCTCAGCCTTCTTCACAGTCCAACTCTCACATCCATACATGACCACAGGAAAAACCATAGCCTTGACTAGACGGACCTTAGTCGGCAAAGTAATGTCTCTGCTTTTGAATATGCTATCTAGGTTGGTCATAACTTTTCTTCCAAGGAGTAAGCATCTTTTAATTTCATGGCTGCAGTCACCATCTGCAGTGATTCTGGAGCCCCCAAAAATAATATCCACATAAAACCAAGTGTTGGTAGTATTTTATTTAGTATTCTCTCTTGAGAGTGCCAAGTGTTATTAAATAAAATAAGCAACTTACTGCAATGCTTTGAATTTAAAATAAACAATAAAAGCCTTATTGCGCTTTAATAATATCTTGGAATGAGGGGTTTAAAATTTGCTTGATGAATGCATTCTATACAGACGGACTTCACATGTTCTGATTTTTAAGATCATCCCTAGACATCTTTGGAGCAATGTCTTAATCTTTACTCTAGCTTATTCCTAATACTATATCCTATCCATAAAAGCCATAGCCAATCAGTTTATCACTAAGAAAACATATGACCACACTGTGCATTGGTTTTGAAAAATAAGACCAAGGGCTTCCCTGATAGGTCAGATGGTAAATAATTCGCCTGCAATGCAGGAGACTCCGATTCAATTCCTGTGCCAGGAAGATCTGATGGGGAAGGGACAGGCTACCCACTATAGTATTCTGGCCTGGAGAATTCCATGGACTACAGTCCATGGGGTCGCAAAGAGTCGGACACGACTGAGCAACTCTGACTTTCACTTTCTTTCATCCACAGTTTCTTGTATGATAGACTTAAAAAAATTACGACTAAAGACTTGGTAAGACAAACTTACTTTCACAGTTTCATGTATGTGTGTGTATGTACACACTCACGTATGTTTATACGTATTGAGTATTATCTCCTAGTCTGACATTGTTAAATTATTTTAACCTGTTGTTGTTGTTTAGTCACTCAGTCCTGTCTGACTCTTTTGCGACCCCATGGACTGTAGCCTGCCAGGTTCCTCTGTCCATGGATGTCCCAGTCAAGAATACCGGAGTGAGTTGCCATTTCCTTCTCCAGGGGATCTTCCTGACCAGGGATCAAACCTGTGTCTCCTGCTTTGGCAGGCAGATTCTTTACCACTGAGCCACCAGGGAAGCCCTTTATTTTAATAGATTGCGTCATTTATTCTTCTGAACTTCAGGTAGTCCAGAGTGTTATTATTCCGTCTACAAATAACAAATAAAATAACTAACTGAAGCTCAGGGAGTTCAGATCACCTTTCCAAAGCAGTGACTCCAGGAACTGAAAACAGACTTCTCTAAATTAAAAAATGCAAAAAAGTGCCATGAATTTGCCACGAAAGTTTATTTATTCAGATTCACTTAGAAATTAATGAATTGGAGAATATAAAATTCTATTCAAGTTGATTTCAAAAGTAAAATAACATAAACTTTTTTCCTCACCATTAACCCATTTGGGAGAAGTTTAAACTTTATATGCCTCTAAAAGAGTCCTTATGTCGGGAGAAATTACAAATATATATGACTTGTAAAAAAAGAAAAAAATTCTCTACTCATATTTTATATCATAGTAGAATTTAATACCAAAAATTAATTACTCACCTAGAAAAATAAAATAATTATAGCTCTTCTCAAGATAGCACGGTCAAGTGCAAAATGTCCTGAGTCTTTGTTGAAAATAAAACCTGAGTATTTGCCGTCATTGTAGCAAGTTCAATGAACTTCTTGTTATTGCTGGATATGTTTGTCTTTGTAACCCAAGCAATGGTACCCAACAACTTGGCACTTAATCATTTTAAAATTAAAAGATTAAGTCCACTGAAAGCCTAATTATGAAAGCTGGAAGAAAAAAATAGGAGAAAAAAGGAGTGCAAATAATTTCAAGCTTAGTACACAAATAAACCTTGGAAAGGAATGCTTAATTAACTCTATGGTGTTGTTCTCCAAGGAAAGAATATTCATTTTCCCTAGGAAATTAGACTTTTCTGTAGTTAGATATTCAAAGACTAAAGAAACTTAATTGAGATTCTTAAAAGATAGTAAGCAGGACTTGTTGCTATGACTCCAACAACCAGCACGCAGCTTAATCAGCACCCATGGCAATCACTGAGAGGAAATGGCTATTTTAGTTCTTAGTTTTACTTCTAAAGATGCAGGGATCAAAACTGAAATTTGACCTAGAAGCTGTCATGGTTCTAAAGCTGCATGACAAAAGGTTTGGCAAGTGTTAATAAGAATAGGAAAACAACAACCAACAAAGCAGTCAGATTTCTCAAACCTCAAGACAGTAAAGTGCAGCAGACGAGCCAAGAGCCTAACAGCCAAAGATTACACCCAATGCCGTGATGGGCATGCTCACTGCTCTAATCTGTTGTCAGTGATCAAAGACGAGATGTCTTCTCATACTGAACACCCAGTAAATAAACAGTGAGCTACAGCCACTGGGATGGAAGAAGCAAGCCAGTGACCAAGAAAACAGAAGGACAAGCTGGACCTGAGGGCAAACAGCTACTTGCACCTCAATTCTGCCATCTGCACAAGAACTGAAGGATCAGGGTCAAGTCTGCTGGTGCTGCTGAGCAGTCAGAGGTAGAAACACACTGCCTGAACACACCTGCACCCAGAGTTTCGCCCACATGGAGCTCCACATATGGAGAAAGCCGCAGTAGAAAATGACAAGACATCCTTACAGACACCCAGTTAGTCTTTGGAAATCCACCTATCCAGAACTCTTTAATTATATAGTGTTTCATTTTAACTATGTTGCTTTGGGTCAGTCCCTTACACAGAAGATGGGAGAGAACTGAATGAGTCTTTCAACCTCAAGGATACAGTCTTCTTCAAAGATTCAAAGGGAGGGGATATATGTACATCTGTGGCTGATTCACTTTGCTGTACAGTAGAAACTAATACAACATTGTAAAGCAACAATACATCAACAAAAATTAATTAAAAATAAAATAAATAATGTTTTAAAATAATAAAAAAGATTCATCATTTTGAACTTTAAAAGCCAAAGTAAAGCAAAAAAAAAAAAAAAAAAGGAAAAAACAGAGTGGCAAAAAAAAAAAAAAAAGAAAGGAAATAGAAAAAAGGCCCAGAATTAGTGCAGCCTACAGGTCAGAATGTGAAACTTAAGGTGTTAAGAAAAAGGATCTTTCTTCTCTGCCCTTCATCTCATATCATGCACAATAAGTATAAAGATATGAAAAAAGGAGACAATATTGCATAATGCTAAATATTTAGGGATTTAAAAAACTTTTAAATCCTCTCATTATCATTACTTATCACATTCTTTGGTATCAAAAGTTTCAATTTTTTAATTGTCAACTTAATTTGAATAGCATAATTGTCCACTAAGTTATAATCTGTAATTAAATACAGTGAATTATTTCATTCATAATTAAGTGGATGTCCTAACATCTCTGAGTCAAATTTTTATAAATGTCTGATTATATCACACAGTCAATGGGAAACCGGATCTTAAGAGCTTGTTTTAAGGTTCTATTTTCTGGGGAGGGAATCTAACTGCATACTCTTAGTAAAACACTCTTTCATCCGGAAAGTTTGCCATCTTGCACAGTTTCTAGGGAGGACCACCTGGGTAGCAGGAACTAACAGAGCATTCCTCTGGACAGGTAGATCCACACAGCAATCCTGAATCCCTTGGGCTGACCTAAGTCATATCAGATCATCCTTATACTTATTGATGTGGGATATATGAAGTTTAGTTCATTAGCAATTGCCTGAATTGAGAATATTTTCAGTTTGTTTATGTTTGTTCTTGATAGCTTCTGTTCTCTCTCTCATCAGAATACCACCTTCCGGTTGGTATTCTAACAGAAAGTTTCTCTTCTCATTATCTCTTCTGATTCCTTCCTTTCTGCTACATCTGTAACTAAATCTGATAATTTCCCTATCGCTCCCTGGCTGAAAGGCTACAGTTGCATGCTCTTGCATTAGAACCATTTTCTCAATCCTTATATGAAGACTTCCACCTATGCTGCAGTGATCCAGGTTCTTGGACAAAAGAACATTTGCAAAAGGGTGCTTGGGGTTCTGGGCCGTGACTGAATGGAAGAGGAGTAATGATGCTTATGCTAAGGCTGAAGCTCCAATACTTTGGGCACCTGATGCAGAGAATCAGCTCCCTGGAAAAGACACTGATGCTTGGGAAAGACTGAAGGCAAAAGGAGAAGCGGGCAGCAGAGGATGAGATGGTTAAATAACATCACCTGACTCAAGGGACATAAATTTGAGCAAACTCCTGGAGATAGTGGAGGACAGAGGAGCCTGGTGTGCTACAGTCCATGAGGTCACAAAGAATCGGACACAACTTAGCGACTCAACGACAATGATGGGCTAGTGCAGAGGGAAATCAAATGAGGTAGCCAGGGCTCAGAGGACAATGAGTGAGTTTAGAGGTGGAGTGCCAGAGTGAGGGGCAGAGGGTGAGATGCTGTGACCAGCAGACCCTGCTTCGCCCACTGCTGGGCACCATTCTCAGGTGTTCTCCATGATCGGAAGCCCTCAGAGGGTACAATGGGAATCACACCCTCCGGAGTCTTGCATTGTTACTGATGCTGTAGCAAGACTGGTTTTAATTTAGACACTCAGCAAATCCCACTTAACAACAAAATCCAGGCGTGAGTTATGAGAACCTGTGTGTGTCAAGGGAGGGTGGGGAGGGGGGAAATGACTAATCCCGAAAGGGTTGAAAACACTCATGAGATCTGGGGGACATCACAGAAGAGCTGACGACGTGTTCTACAAAGGAACAGGAGTGGCAGGAAGTCAGTCAGCTGCAGCAGTCAGTCAGAGAGCGAAGCAGACAAATACCCTGAACATCAAAGAGGCAGACTTCCATGAGGGTGGCACCCCACGTCCCAGTCCAGAGGTCATGAGGGGAGGGGGAAAAATTCATAGCAGAGAGCCAGAGCGGGGAAGCAGACTCAGGTGGGCCCCGAGCACGCTCAGCCCACCTCCTTGGCTCTGGCCACACCTCCACCCCTCCTTCTGACAGAATCACACACGCCCAGGGTCCCGCATTCAGAAAACCTCCCTGGATGAATGCGGCCTCCATGGGTCTCTTCCATTCTGGACCGATGGCTTTAGCAGTCATTACATTAGTCCAGATCTCCATTATCTAATTTTCTCAAATTCTTGGATGGTTTTCTACGCGTGTGACTTTTGTATCTCCCAATTGATATGCAAGTACTTTTTAAGCAGAAATGAGAATCTGGGCTTTAGTCATCTTTTGCTGTCATGATGTGTAGAAGGGTGAGCATGCTTGGTCCAATCAATATTAAAATACACCTGAGAGGCTGCTGGTATTGGAAGGAGTACTCTTTTTAGTTTTTTACTTTCTTAAATTTTTTCAGCTTTGATGAGGTATAATTGACAAACTTGTATATATACATATGTGTGTGTGTGTATTTAACATGGTGATATAGATAAACATTGTGAATGATGACCATGATTAAGTTAATTAACACATCCATCACCTCACAAAGTTACCTCTTTTTCCATGGTGACAAGCTTAATATCTACTCTCTAGTAACTTCAAGTATATAATATAGAGCATTATTTTACTATGGAAGTGTTGGTGCCCTTCAGTTCAGTTCAGTTCAGTCACTCAGTCGTGTCCGACTCTTTGCGACCCCACGAATCGCAGCATGCCAGGCTTCCCTGTCCATCACCATCTCCCGGAGTTCACTCAGACTCCCATCCATCGAGTCTGTGATGCCATCCAGCCATCTTATCCTCTGTCATCCCCTTCTCCTCCTGCCCTCAATCCCTCCCAGCATCAGAGTCTTTTCCAATGAGTCAACTCTTCTCATGAGGTGGCCAAAGTACTGGAATTTCAGCTTTAGCATCATTCCCTCCAAAGAAATCCCAGGGCTGATCTCCTTCAGAATGGACTGGTTGGATCTCCTTGCAATCCAAGGGACTCTCAAGAGTCTTCTCCAACACCACAGTTCAAAAGCATCAATTCTTCAGTGCTCAGCCTTCTTCACAGTCCAACTCTCACATCCATACATGACCACAGGAAAAACCATAGCCTTGACTAGACGGACCTTAGTCGGCAAAGTAATGTCTCTGCTTTTGAATATGCTATCTAGGTTGGTCATAACTTTTCTTCCAAGGAGTAAGTGTCTTTTAATTTCATGGCTGCAATCACCATCTGCAGTGATTTTGGAGCCCCCCAAAATAAAGTCTGACACTGTTTCTACCGTTTCCCCATCTATTTCCTATGAAGTGATGGGACCAGATGCCATGATCTTCATTTTCTGTTGAGTTTTAAGCCAACTTTTTTGCTCTCCTCTTTCACTTTAATCAAGAGGCTTTTTAGCTCCTCTTCACTTTCTGCCATAAAGGTGGTGTCATCTGCATATCTGAGGTTATTGATATTTCTCCCGGCAATCTTGATTCCAGCTTGTGTTTCTTCCAGTCCAGCGCTTCTCATGATGTACTCTGCATATAAGTTAAATAAGCAGGGTGACAATATACAGCCTTGACGTCCTCCTTTTCCTATTTGGAACCAGTCTGTTGTTCCATGGTGGCCTTAGGTACAATGATTCTGTGATAATGATAATTTTAATATGAGGCAATGAGGTTGTTGTTATGGTTCAGTTGCCAAATCATGTCCAACTCTTTCCAACTCCATGGACTGCAGTACTCCAGGCTTTCCTGTACCTCACCATCTCCCAGAGTTTGCCCAAGTTCATGTCCATTGAATCAGTGATGCCATCCAACCATCTCATCCTCTGTCACCTCCTTCTCCTCCTGCCCTCAATCTCTCCCAGCATCAGGGTCTTTTCCAAAGAGTCAGCTGTTCGCATCAGGTGGCCAAGGTATTGGAGCTTCAGCTTCAGCATCAGTCTTTCTAATGAATATTCAGGGTAGATTTCCTTTAAGATGGACTGGTTTAATCTTGCAGTCCAGGGGACTCTAGCACCATAGTTCAAAAGCATCACCTCTTTGTCACTCAGCCTTCTTTATGGTCCAGCTCTCACATCCATACATGACTTCAAGAAAGACCATAGCTGAGACTATACAGAGCTTTGTCAGCAAAGTGATGTCTTTGCTTTTTAATACACTGTCTAGGTTTGTCATAGCTTTCCTGCCAAAAAGCAATCTTCTGATTTTCATTGGTATTTTTAAATTGTTTTACCTCCTTTGAGTTTAGTTATCACTTTACTTACCTCCCAGTTAAACAGGATGTATGTATCATGTTATATAAAAGGAATTTTATTAAGGTAATGCTGAGAAATGGTTGAAACTAAATAATAACACTCAGTAGTGATCTCTACTTCATTTATTCCTAAGGAACCAATTACTTAAAAATTGTGCCCTTATATTAATAGTTGCTCTGGATTTTTCTTTAGAGACTTCTCACCCTGAGTTTAATTTCTCATCTATAATTAACAAACAACATTATATTCTTCTTTGTAAATTTTTCTTTTGGAAGGAAAGAATCTATCAAACAGTGACAATAACTGATCTTTGTCATACAAAGATATACGTAGCATCTCATTATGAATTTCTGTTCTTTTTGTACTGTTTCATAGGAAACCTGAAGCAAGACTGCAGAAAACCCCCTTAGTATCCAACGTTCGTTATTTGTGCTTCAAATTTAGACTGAAGTAGACAGCTGACTTATCTCAATAACTGAAAATGTCCATTAAAATAAATACATTACTGTGTATCATTAGATTGGCCAAACAGTGCGTTCAGGTTTTTCCATAAGACAGTTAAGCATACAGTGCATGACAGAGGATAGCAGGAGGTGAAGCTGGAGAGGACCAGTGGGGCAAGAAGAACCGTGCTGGCATGGGTTGTTTGGATCATCATGTGGGGTGATTTGGGAGGAGACCAAAGAGGGGAGGTGACTGGCAGTGGGAAAACCACCCACATCGAGGCTGGAGCAGGTGAGGACACAGGACGAGACAGTGTGGGCTTTCAGACGTGTGATGACATCCACTCAACAAGGCCAGGCATACTGGAGTCATCAAGAAAAATAAAGAGAAGGAAGAGGGCAAAGGAAGAGAGGAGGGAGCCAGCCAGACTCAGGAAGGAGAATTCCATTTTGCAGGCGTTGAGATTGAAGCCTGCAAGGGGGGCAGCTGGGTGGACATAGCTGACCCTTGAGCACATGGACCCAGATTTATGTGCACATAGGTAACGCTTGACAGAGAAGGCAATGGCACCCCACTCCAGTACTCCTGCCTGGAGAATCCCAGGGACAGGGGAGCCTGATGGGCTGCAGTCCATGGGGTCGCTGAGGGTCGGACACAGCTGAGCGACTTCACTTTCACTTTTCACTTTGATGCATTGGAGAAGGAAATGGCAACCCACTCCAGTGTTCTTACCTGGAGAATCCCAGGGGAGCCTGGTGGGCTGCTGTCTATGGGGTCGCACAGAGTCGGACACGACTGAAGCGACTTAGCAGTAGCAGCAGCAGCAAGTAACACTTGAAATCCTGAGACAGGAGATCATCAGTTATTTTCTGGGGGAGAGTTACCGTAAACTGGTGCTCTCCAGGCTGAGACGTGACTGGTAGGATGGACAGAGGAGCTCAACAGAGACTTAGGCTGAGTCTCAGCAAGGCCCAGGAAAGGCAGCAGCACGGGGCTCAGCCAGCTTGATGGGGGACGGAAGCTTCTGGAAGAGCTAGTTCTCCAGGCTTCATCCTCAACACTGGTTGAACCTCATGTGAGAACTGCAGGTCCACCTCTCAAGCCCAAACTTTCTGATCTCAAATCTTGGCAGTGGGACCCACAAACCGGTACTTAGCATATTTTCCAAGTTATTCTATTCAGTCAATAGCCTTAGAGGCTCTAGAACAAGATGTCTTACAGAAACAGCCAGAGATAGTGATTTTACCATCATTATAGAGTTTGGGTCATCTCAAATATTGTAGACAAAGTAGTGAGTGACTATTCTGACAGGTTGTCTTAACAAACTAAAGAAGAATTTAATTCCATGTCATCTTACCTTCTGAATTCCTCAGGCACTCTTCCAGTCCTATCGGTTATACAGGTCAGGCCTTTAACTCCTGTTGAGATGTAGTTCTGTCTGTCTGCCATGTCATGAGAACTGGGGACAGAGTATGTGGCTTCGGATTATCTATCCTCATTCCCTCACCTCTTGTCAAACAGTCGAAAATAGAATGACCTCAAATCAGTCAGGTTGCAACCATCAGAATCTAATTCTTTTTTAAGGCCTCTAAGTTTCTAGGTTGAAACTAATTCTGTCCTTGACTTTAAACCCATCTCATTTACCCTATTTTTTCTTTGTTTTTCAATCATCTAAGGAGAAAGACCTATATTTTTGTAACCATAAATGTCAGCTCTCTTTCCAATTAAAAATAGTAAAATGAGACTTACACTTAAAGTTTTAATAAGCTAAAAGTTACATATTTAATTTAGAAATGTATCTTTCAAAAAAAGTGATAGTTAAGACTATACTTATTTTTAGTTGCACCATACCAACTGCGTATTTCATACAGTCAACACATTCTTGAAAAATAAAGCAACCTTCTGAACTGTTCACTACAAAACATTTAGTTTAGTGTGACAAGAAGATATTGAATAAAGGATTTATACATTTCAATTTATGACAAACTCCAACTTAAGTAAAATAAACAGTAATTTACAATAGCCTTAGAAACTTCAAATTGAAATTAAAATAAAGAAATACCAACTGATTATATTTGAAATTATTCTGAGCAGAGCTTACCCCAGCACTTTACTAACACACTTCCACCCAGGCATGAATTTCCACACTCAAATGTTTTCCTGTGAAACTAGTGTGACTATCTGGATGTCTTTACAGTTTTCACGAAAGCGTCGATCCTTTATCATATGTGATTCAGAAATTTGCTGTATGACACAGGGAACTCAAACCTGGTGCTCTGTGACAGTCAGATGGGGTGGGAAGTGGGAGGGAGATTCAAGAGGAAGGAGGTATATGTATACCTATCGCTGATTCATGATGATACGTGGCAGAAATCAACATAATATTGTAAAGCAATTATCCTCCAATTAAAAAGTTTTTAAAATAAAAGATCAAATTTTCAGAGGTCAACCTGATGATGTCTCTATTGTGAAACACATCTATCAGGCATCTCTTTTAGGAATGAGCTCAAGCAGCTGGCTCCCTCAGGTCCTTCTCTCCTTGAACAGGCATGCTCCTCCCTTGACTCTGACTATCCCCAATGATTTCTGTGAGCATTAGCATGCAGCAGAAGTGGTGCTCTAGAACCTACGACGTTCTAGGAGGTCTTGCAGCTTATAGAGGTCTTGCAGCTTCTGCCTAGGTTTTTTCCTAGAACACTTTTCCAGGGATGTACCCCCTTGGAACCCAGCCACCATGCTGCGAAAAGTCCAAGCCACTTGCAGGCAGCCCCACCTGAACTCCCAACCTGTAGCGAGCATCCACCGTCAGCTACAGGTGGGAGCCGCTTTAAGCGACCAGCCCAATCAAGTCTTCAGATGCCTGACCCTCGGCATATACTGAACTGCAAGACAGGAGACCTCAGATAAGAACTGCTCAGCAGTAAAGTCCACAGAACCATAGAGATAATAACAAATTGTTTTAATTCACTAGTTATAAGGATACATGGTATGCAGCAAAGATAACCAAAATATTAGTTTATCTTTCTCTGCTCAGGATCAAACTTTTATAATCTTCTAGGGAGAAGGTGGTGGCACCCCACTCCAGTACTCTTGCCTAGAAAATCCCATGGACAGAGAAGCCTGGTGGGCTGCAGTCCATGGGGTGGCTAAGAGTTGGAAACAACTGAGCGACTTCACTTTCACTTTTCACTTTCATGCATTGGAGACGGAAATGGCAACCCACTCCAGTGTTCTTGCCTGGAGAATCCCAGGGACGGGGGAGCCTGGTGGGCTGCCGTCTATGTGGTCACACAGAGTCGGACATGACTGAAGTGGCTTAGCAGCAGCAGCAGCAGCAGGGCATATAACATACTAGCGGGCTTCGCAGGTGGTTCAGTTCAGCTCAGTCCAGTCGCTCAGTTGTGTCCAACTCTTTGTGACCCCATGAACTGCAGCAAACCAGGCTTCCCTGTCCATCACCAGCTTCCAGAGTTTACTCAAACCCATGTCCATTGAGTCAGTGATGCCATCCAACCATCTCATCCTCTGTCGTCCCCTTCTCCTCCCACCTTCAATCTTTCCCAGCATCAGGGTCTTTTCCAGTGAGTCAGTTCTTCACATCAGATGGCCACCGTGTTGGAGTCCCACTAGTGGTAAAGAACTCACCTGTCAATGCAGGAGACATAAGAGACACAGGTTCAATCCCTGGGTTGGGAAGATCCCCTGGAGGAGGGCAGGGCAACCCACTCCAGAATTCCTGCCAGGGAAATCCCATGGACAGAGGAGCCTACAGTCCTCTGGGCTCCTGTGGTGGGCTACAGTCCATAGAGTCGCAAAGAGTTGGACATGACTGAAGTGACTTAGCACAGAAAAGCATGTAATATACTAGAGGCCAACTGACTCTTAAAAAGTTTCAACTAGTCGTTTAGCATCTTTAAAATATTCTTGGTTTGTTTCATGGAAATAGCTCAAGCTTATCTTTTTACATGTTTTTATTAATTATTACTAATTATTATTAAATCAAGATCTGAGCTACACAAATGTATAGAATCATGAACGACCCTTCATCAAACAAAAGAAAAAACAGGATCCCTAACGTCTGCATAATCCACCTAAAGATTATCATTTGCTTCTCCGACTTCAAATCCTGCCTCTCTGTACCTTGTTCATAACTACTTCTAGGGGGTCATACTTTCCTGAAGAAAAAAAAGTATGAATTCGAGATGATACCACATGTCATTATTCTTGGCTTAAATTTGCAAATAATTTTCAGATCCTTAACCAAGATCCTTTTTACGGAAACCGAACAACATCAAAATATTTCTGTCTGATGTTCTCCTCTTGTCAAAATTCGTGGACTCCTAGATCTAACACTGCAAGTTAGGATGTCACGCTTCACTGTTCTAATTTCAGGGCACTGAACATGTAAGGTGGTTGATATTTCTCTTCTTGCAGATAGTGTTTTTCCTCCTTCCCTTTCCCTCAACCAGCCCTCCACATACCTGTTCACCTCCAAACAGGTAATTTATTACATGGATTTACTGCTCACCAAAGGTTGGTGACCTTCTAACCTTTATTTTCCTTCTTACTCTTATGCTCTGATTAATTTCTCACTGTATGTTTCCAATTTACTGACATATGTGTTAACATGTTTAGCCATCACCATTTAATTGACATCTCAAAAACAAAATTTATCTTCTGTCCAAAGCATCTGGAAAATAAACCATCTGTTTTATTCTTTAAAAACTCTATCAAGGGATCTACTATATCCCCAATCCTCAAGGTTTCAAATCTCCAGAAAATGCTTCTTATTCAATCTCCTCTTTATCACTTAATTTCCTAATTTTAGACTTTTAATTAGAAATATCATTCATCCATCTTTCTTTCTCCATTTCCATTAGTGCTACTATTTCACCGCAACTGAACTAGACATGGACCATAACACTTCAGGATTACTGAGACAACTGGTTCTGCCCTAATTTATCCTTTATCTTAAACAACACTGCTCAATTTGTCTTCCTCAAACACTAATTTCACTACAATTCCTCTCTACTCAAGAATATTCCATGATTTCCTCTTTCCTATTATATACACTCTAAATTCCTCAAGTTGCTTTTGAAGGCTATCCAAAATCAAGTCTCATCCTGCCAACCCATTCTGTCAATCGTGTCTTATTGCTCCCTGAAATTCTTTCGGCTCTTCTCAGGGATCCATTACTCTACGTGGAATACCTGTCTCCTTCCTAAATCCTTCACATCCCTTCAAGCATCACCAGGTTCAGAGTCACTCCCTCCATGAAACTTTCCATAATATCTTCTGTATAATGTTCAACACCACTTTTTAAATACAACAAGGAACACTGAGTGATGCGGTGAGAGGAGAAATTTAAAATATTCCCCCACCTGTCTCACACCAGAGCCTGCAATTTCATAATTAGTGACTGTGCAGGTTCAAGTCAACCTTGCAGCTAAAAAATAAATATTCTTACCGATGAGTCAGTCCCATACTTTTTCAGTATGAAATATTTCATCATATCTTTTGTGCAGAGCAAAACTTGGGGGCAGAGAGGAAGCCCATTGCATACCTTGATAAGCTGAAGGCATCACTGAGAAAATAAAATAAAAGGAGGAAGCAAGGGATACTAAACCTCAATTTGCCTGCTTAGCAAATAACTTGTTTTTTGTTTTTTTTTGAGAAATAGCCTTGTGCATTATACATATAACTATCAATTATTCAGAATATTTTGATTAACCAATTACTTTCATTCTTCCATGATGCTAGACAATGGATTTCTTCTTCTGAGTCAAGCAAGAATTGATGGCTATATTCACCCCCACAGCACCATCTTCCTTTCTTGAAATGATACATTTCAGTTGTCATAACACCAGGAAAAGATGGACTTACCCTGCTGGCACAGTCAGGCATTCAGCTACACTGCTTTCCCCCATATCCTAGCAATTTGGACTCCAATGCTAAATCCTCACCCCCCTACTACCTCTAAATAAAAGAAGTGCAAAGTAATGAAGTTCTGTGCTTTTCACAAGTGAATTAAAAGATGAGGAGAAAGATGACCTTAAGTGACCAAGTGTTTTCTCTCTCGTTTCTGAACAGATTTCCTTCCTTCCTTCTCTCATGTTGCCCGCCCCTCCTTCCAGGGCTCTTGCTATGTGTGGACTGCGCGTCTGGGTCTCTGTCCTGAGCTCTGGCCTCAGACCCTCACTCCCAGACCACCCATTCGTCCTTTCTTCTACCGCCCGGCCCGCTGGGTTCTCACCAGCTTCCTCAACCCACTCTTTCCTACTCGCCATCTGACAGCTCCATGAGCTTTTAGTGACCTCAGTCACAGTAAGAAAACGCAGTCCATTTATGGCAGAAAAAGGAACAGACAAATTTCAGCTGTCAGTTTACAGGTAGGATAGAGAAGTTCTAAGAGTCAGAGACCAAACCCAGTCTGATCAGAGGGGTTCAGGGGCTAACCTCACCTCCTCTCCAGGAGAACACTCTGCTGTAACCTGAGATCCTGTCTAATTTGTTGAGGTAAAAGCCAAGACCTACCTTCTTCATTATAGTTCGGAAACGCAAGCTGGGGAAATAATTAACTTCAAAATTATGTGCACCTTACCCTTGGATAGATAGTCCACTCAAGCTTAAGGTCACTCTTCCTGGAGGCTTTATGCAGTATACAAAATAGCATCTTACGCTTTCAGTGAAGTGAATAGATTACTTCACTGAAAGTCAATTATGTTGGTTTTTCCATTTATGAGAGCTTTTCCTATGTGTTATTCTAAGAAGAGTTTATATGACCATGTACAACAAAAGAAAGAAAGAGCCTGAAATTCATTCTGCCATGCTTGGGGGAAAAAGTGTTTTATCTTTCCCTTTTAAATGGAACATTTTCCTTCTGTTTCAGAAAACTTTTTAAAGACAGCTCATGCTGCAGATCATTTGCAAGACTAGTTTATTCACAGGCCCTTAAAAATAGGACTTTTTAAAACTTTTCCAGAGTCATGCAACAGACTATGAATGTCTTGACCACAATTAACATTCATAGGCAAAAATGTCCTCAGCTTTCTCTGTCCTCCTTTCTTCTAAGTTGGCCAGCGTCTATAAACTCCACCGATTAGCAGTCAGAGCACCCCTACCCCTCGAGCCTGTGGGAACTTAGGAATTTCCACCCGAGCACGTCAATCTCCAAGGCCTCCTTCACTCTGGAAGAAATCCCTCACAACAAAGGACAAGGGAGAGGCCGGGGGAGGGGCGTAATGGACTTGGCCGAGAAGAAACGAGAACACTAGCACTGAAGGGTCAGTCCGGGCTGCCCGCCGATCCCTAATCAGCACGAAAAGCGGCCGCGCCGGCGGCTCCTTGGACCGCGCCTGCGGGATGCGTGGTTCCAGCCCTCCGCGCCCCGCGCGCGGCTCCGAGCTCTTCTCCCGGGACGCCACCTCCTCCGGCACCGGTCCCCGCACCGGGTTCCCCCACCCCAGCCACTCACACCCAGGTGCCGCCCCTAAACTCCAAAGCGGAAGCGGGGGCGGGGGGCAGTCGGTCTACAAACTTGAGCGGAGCAGCGCGCGCGCACCCCAGCGCCCTGGGACCTGGACCGGGTCGCACCCCACTCCCACTGGCCCGTCTCACCCCGAGGCAGGTCAGCCTTCAGCCTCAACTTGCAGCCTTTTGCGCAACGATGGCACTCGGTGGAGGCGGAGGCTGGAAAGTGTCCCTCCTCGCCCTGCCCCGGCACCTTCCAGCACGCAAACCCGTGCGAGTGGAAGTTGCGCGAAGTCCCCACTCCCCGCGCCCCGTCTCAGCTTGCTCCTGGGGCGCACGTGGGGACAGCCCCCCAAGCCTCGAACTCTGCGCCCCCCGCGGCGACCCCCTCTGGACCGCGGTCCTCCCCCGGCGCCCACCTCCGAGTGCCACCCCGTTCCCGCCGCCTGGCTCCCGGAGAAAAGTCCACAGGCTGTTGGGGGGAGGTGTGCAATCCCAGGCCGGCCGGCCGACACCCGCTTTCTTCCCGAGGCCGAGCCCCGGGGCGCCCCGCGGGCTGCACACTCACCCATGGCGCCGCGTCCCGCTGCCCGGCGGCCCCTCCAAGCGCTGGCGGCCGACGCAGCGCGGGCCCGAGAGCTCCGCGCGCCTCTCCTGCTCCGCGCCGCGCGAGTGACAGCCTCGCCCCTCCCAGCGGAGCCGGCTCCCGGGGCTCCTGGCACCCGGCGGCCGCGCAGACCCCTCCCTCTTCCCACCTGCTCGGCGGACAACTGGCTGTGGCCTCGAGGTTCCCGCCGCTCCCCTACCCGGCCCCCTTTCCCGCCCTGATCACGTCCACTTGGCCGGCCACTTGCAAACACCTCCCCCTGGAATACGTTGAATACACATTACACGCTCGCCCCGTCTCGGGGCACACGGATGACCTGGTAGCCAAGATCATAACCCGTAACCTGGAAACCCTAACCAGGAAAGCTGATTCCAGAGGAGTTTGATAGGATGATTTCCCTAAAAATCTTCTCTTGCTTTCAATATACTAGTTTTTCCCTTAATAACAATGTTAAGGTAACAGGAAGAGAAAATTCTCATGAATTTATATCTCTCTTCTTTCTTCTATGTTACATATGTTCGTTTCTATAACCTGGCAAGGCTGTAAAGTCCCTCCCCACCACACACACATCACAATATGCAAAAGTCACCTGGAAAATAAATGACTCAGTGCAAGGACCAGTAGATGCTGCTGGAAAAGCACTGGGCTTGCCAACTGGGAGGACGAGGTGGTGGTTCCTGCTCTACTACTAACACAAGGGGACTCAGTTTCCTAATTTGTAAAATGAAAGATCTGGAAAAAGTGATCTCTAAGGTCCCTTCAAGCTAAAAAAAAAAAAATTATATAATTCTTTGGGTTATTGGCCTAGTTTCTTACAGGATTCATACTGGAGAGTTATTTCAGTAAGTCAGTCCCCGAAGTGTCTTAAGCTACTTTTTCATACAGGACACACCCTAAAATACACAAATCTATGCCATAAACAGCAGAAGAATGAAATAAAGTGCATGGTTACTAACTTCCAGGAACATTGCTAAATAATGGAGAAGACAATATGAAAAATAATTTAAGAGCATGTTTGGCAGAAAAACATGAAGAAATGCTGAGCACACCATTAACATGGCACAGAAATGTTTGCACAGCTATTCTTCACGTGATGGAAGAGACACACTCCTGGAAGGATACTGCAAATGCATTTCAGTTAAATGGAAATAGAAAGTTGTTCTTATGGGTGGGGAAAGGAAGTAGTTGATAACAGTGTTCAATATCCCGTTGAGAAATGCATCACCCTTCTGGAAACTGACTAACATGAGCTGTGACTGCAGCAAAGAATAAACTTATACTGGATCCAAGAAAGATAAATGATGAATGTTTGGAGATTAATTCATAAGTACAGCTTTTGGGGACAACCATGATAGTGTGGTCACTCACCTAGAGCCAGACATCCTGGTGTGTGAAGTCAAGAGGGCCTTAGGAAGCATCACTATGAAGAAAGCTAGTGAATGAAGGTTATGGAATTCCAGTTGAGCTATTTCACATCCTAAAAGATGATGCTGTTAAAGTGCTGCACTCAATATGCCAGCAAATTTGGAAAACTCAGCAGTGGCCACACGACTGAAAAAGGTCAGTTTTCATTCTAATCTCAAAATAGGCAATGTCAAAGAATGTTCAAACTACCACACAATTGCACTCATTTCACATGTTAGCAAGGTAATGGTCAAAATCCTTCAAGATAGCCTTCAACATTACATGAAACAAGAACTTCCAGATATACAAGCTGGATTTAGAAAAGGCAGAGAAACCAGAGATCAAATTGCCAATAATTGTTGGATCATAGAAAAAGCAAGAGAAATCTGGAAAAACATAGATTTTTGCCTCATTGACTACACTAAAGCATTTAACTGTGTGGATTCTCCACAACAAACTGTGGAAAATTCTTAAGGAGATGAGAATACCAGACCACCTGACCTGCCTCCTGAGAAACCTGTATGCAGGTAAAGAATCAACAATTAGAACCGGACATGGAACAATGGATAGGTACCAAATTGGGAAAGGAGTAAGTCAAGGCTGTATATTGTCACCCTGTTTATTTAACTTATGTGCAGAGTGCATCATGTGAAATGCCAAGCTAGATAAACCACAAGCTGGAATCAAGATTGCCAGGAGAAATATCAATAACCTCAGATATGCAGATGACACCATCCTAGTGGCAGAAAACAAAGAGGAACTAAAGAGCCTCTTGATGAAGGTGAAAGAAGAGAGTGAAAACGTTGGCTTAAAACTCAACATTCAAAAAACTAAGATCCTGGCATCTGATCCCATCACTTCATGACAAATAAATGGGGAAAAAATGGAAACAGTGATAGACTTCATTTCCCTGGGCTCCAAAATCACTGTGGATGGTGACTGCAGGCATGAAATTAAAAGACACTTGCTCCTTGGAAGAAAAGATATGACCAACCTAGACAGAGTATTAAAAATCACAGACATCACTTTGCTGACAAAGGTCCATATAGTGAAAGTTACAGCTTTTCCAATAGTTCCGTATGGATGTAAGAGTTGGACCATAAAGAAGGCTGAGCACTGACGAATTGACGCTTTAAAACTGTGGTGCTGGAGAAGACTCTTGAGAGTCTCTTGGACTGCAAGGAGATCAAACCAGTCAATCCTAAAGAAAATCAACCTTGAATATTCATTGGAAGGACAGATGCTGAAGCTCCAATACTTTGGCCACCTGATGCGAAGAGCTGACTAATTGAAAAAGACCCTCATGCTGGGAAAGATTTAGGGCAGGAGAAGAAGGGGGCAAGAGACGACAAGATGGTTGGATGGCATCACTGACTCAATTGACGTGAGTCTGAACAAACTCAGGGAGATCGTGAAGAACAAGGAAGCCTGGCATGCTGCGGTCCATAGGGTCACAAAGAGTCAGACATGACTGAAGTGACTTAGCATACAATACATATATATCCTGTTAGTTTTCTCTGTTGAGCCCTGACTAATACAATTCACCAATTAACTGGTCATCATAAAGGGATCAAAACACAGTAACAGATAAAAGTTGCCAAGGACCAATAAATGTTTATGGATAACATTAGCACATTTTTATTGTCCTCAAAGTTATAATTTTTTTCATATTTAGTGTCTTTCTAAAACAAATTTTAAGATATTTCTAAGAGTATTTGACATTGATCTAAATGAAAAATTAGGAAATATGACCATGATCCATAATTTTATCCAAGAGTGATAGGTGACATAGTACATTATAAATTACCACATGTACACCTTATATAAATAAGCACAACCAACACCATTTTACAAAATCACACAAAAAAGTTTAAGAAATCACTGAAGCCCTTTAAAAAGTAAAGTGTGAAAGGCAGAAGTTAGAATGATTTGTGTGAGAGGAAACTTAGATTCTGCACACAAAATAAGCTCATTAAACAACATGCCATTCTACAGGCCCCAAAGGATATGGGGAAAGTTAAGAAATTTCATTTTCAATCTATTGTGAAATGTGGTCCAGTTACCAGAAGCAAATGAGTCGTAATTTTTTCCACCAATGAAGCAGTTTTGTATGTTGCTCAATTTACTTTAGATATCATAAAGATAGAAATGATTTGATAATACTTTTCTAGTGTGAACAAAACTATATTTCTCTTCCAAACTCATAGTACTTTGGCAATTTTTTGTTGTTTCTTTGTTTTTAGATTATTATCCCATATAAGGCAGTACCGAGTACTGAGTAGAGTTCCACGTGCTACACAATATGTCCGTATTAGTTATCTAGTGGAAATGGCAACCCACTCCAGTGTTCTTGCCTGGAGAATCCCAGGGATGGGGGAGCCTGGTGGGCTGCCGTCTATGGGGTCATGCAGAGTCGGACACGACTGAAGCGACTTAGCAGCAGCAGCAGCAGCAGTTTACATATAGAGGTGCATATAGTGTGCATGTCAATACCAATTTATCCCTCCCTCCCCTTAGTCCTTTGTAACCATAAGTTTGTTTTCTACATCTATGACTCTACTTTTCTGCTTGTTTTGTTAAACACAAAAAAAAAACTTTCAGAATTCCCAGAAAGAAATGAACATATCTGAAACATAAATTATTTCAGGATCTCAGAAACACAGTAGTTAAAATGCAATTAAAATCAGATCTACTCTTAATGTAGAAGAAACAGACCTCCCTTACTTATCTAGCGCTCCTGCTGTGAGCTCCACACTAAGGAGGTTTGCTGTGTGTGTGTCCATGGAGCCAGCCTTCAAAGCCCCTTTTAAGCCACATCACCCCAGTCACACCTCATATATTTCTTTAATGAAGATAAGCACTTTCTAGTTTCTTTATTCATTTGCTTCTTTGGAGAAGCCTGGTATTATGTTTTTACTGCAACATTTCAATTATGATACTATCTTTTATGTCGATAGACCTAAATATGGTTTAAATTTACCCTGAGTCCTTTCATATGGGTAATCAGGGCAAGGAGTGACATGTGTATGAGAACATCCAAGTCTTATCAGGATGGATCTCCTGGAAAGGTCAGATCAACCATAAATAATGGTCAAGTATTGTAGTACTTACTATGTGTGGCAGAAAGTGAAGAACTAAAGAGCCTCTTGATAAAAGTGAAAGAGGAAAGTGAAAAAGTTGGCTTAAAGCTCAACATTCAGAAAACTAAGATCATGGTATCCAGTCCCATCACATCATGGCAAATAGATGGGGAAACAGTGGAAACAGTGTCAGACTTTATTTTTCTGGGCTCTAAAATCACCGCAGATGGTGATTGCAGCCATGAAATTGAAAGACACTTTCCTTCCTTGGAAGGAAAGTTATGAACAACCTAGACAGCATATTAAAAAGCAGAGACATTACTTTGTCAACAAAGGTCCATCTAGTCAAGGCTATGGTTTTTCCAGTGGTCATGCATGGATGTGACAGTTGGACTATAAAGAAAGCTGAGAGCTGAAGAATTGATGCTTTTGAACTGTGGTGTTGGAGAAGACTCTTGAGAGTCCCTTGGACTGCAAGGAGATCCAACCAGTCCATCTTAAAGGAAAACAGTCCTGAATGTTCATTGGAAGAACTGATGTTGCAGCTGAAACTCCAATACTGTGGCCACCTGATGCGAAGAGCTGACTCATTTGAAAGGACCCTGATGTTGGGAAAGAGTGAAGGCAGGAGGAGAAGGGGATGACAGAGGATAAGATGGTTGGATGGCTTCACCGACTCAATGGACATGAGTTTGGGTAAACTCCGGGAGTTGAATTGGTGATGGACAAGGAGGCCTGGCGTGCTGTGGTTCATGGGGTCACAAAGAGTCGAATATGACTGAGTGACTGACCTGAACCGAACTATGTGCTAGGTCCTTTGCATAAACATCGCATATGTCGGTCTTCCAAGGACTCTGAATCCAGTGCATTATTACTATTAATTTACAATTAATAAATTTTAATTTATTTACTACAGTTCATTAATTGTAATACATTTATACATGTTTCTACATTTCTAAATTCTGCTAATTTCTACATGTGGAAGCCAAGTCAGTGCAGTCGTCACCTAACACAGTGAGGCTCAGATCCTTCAGCGACTCACAGGTCTGGGAGGGACCTATCAGTGGCATTCTTAGCAGAGCTCCAAGGACAAGATCCAAACACAATGGTGAAATCTGAATTAGGGAAAGAAAGAAGTTGTCCTGAGACCACCGAACAGTGCTAGTAGCTTTTGATTCTGTAAACTGTATGGCGAACATCTGGACCAGAGTTGAAAAAGACAACAGCATTTCAGAGCAGCATGGGCTGTCAGAAGCCATCTGATTTACAACATATGATTCCCCCACCACCATTTCATCTTCTATTCAGAGGCCAAATTTATCATCCAAAACACATGAATCTGGTTATGTAATTTCCGATTTAAAATTCTTCACCTAAACGTTAACATAAGTAAACATTGTACGATTATTTTTTACTGGAGTATAGTTTATTTACAATGATGTGTTAGTTGCAGGTGTACACCAAAGTGTATCGGTTATACAAATGTCCACTCTTTTTTAGATTCTGTTCCCATTTAGGTAATTTTCTGATTTAAAATTCTTCACCTAAATGTTAAAATAAGATAAACATTGTGCAATTAATTTTTACTGGAGTATAGTTTATTTACAATGTTGTGTTAGTTGCAGGTGTACAACAAAGTCAATCGGTTATACACAAATCCACTCGTTTTAGATTCTGTTCCCATTTAGGTCATTACAGTGTATTCAGTAGAGTTCCCTGTGCTATACAGTAGGCCCTTATTACTAATAAGGCATTACTTTTGATCACTCACCTAGAGCCAGACATCCTGGAATGTGAAGTCAAGTGGGCCTTAGAAAGCATCACTACGAAAAAAGCTAGTGGAGGTGATGGAATTCCAGTTGAGCTATTTTAAATCATGAAAGATGATGCTGTGAAAGTGCTGCACTCAATATGCCAGCAAATTGGGAAAACTCACCAGTGGTCACAGGACTGGAAAAGGTCAATTTGCATTCCAATCCCAAAGAAAAGCAATGCCAAAGAATGCTCAAACTACCACACAATTGCACTCATCTCACATGCTAGTAAAGTAATGCTCAAAATTCTCCAAGCCAGGCTTCAGCAATACGTGAACCATGAACTTCTTGATGTTCAAGCTGGTTTTAGAAAAGGCAGAGGAACCAGAGATCAAATTGCCATCATCTGCTGGATCATGGAAAAAGCAAGAGAGTTCCAGAAAAACATCTATTTCTGCTTTATTGACTATGCCAAAGCTGTTGACTGCGCGGATCACAATAAACTGTGGAAAATTCTGAAAGAGATGGGAATACCAGACCACCTGACCTGCCTCTTGAGAAAACTATATGCAGGTCAGGAAGCAACAGTTAGAACTGGACATGGAACAACAGACTGGTTCCAAATAGGAAAAGGAGTCCATCAAGGCTGTATACTGTCACCCTGCCTATTTAACTTATATGCAGAGTACATCATGAGAATCGCTGGGCTGGAAGAAGCACAAGCTGGAATCAAGATTGCCGGGAGAAATATCAATAACCTCAGATATGCAGATGACACCACCCTTACGGCAGAAAGTGAAGAGGAACTAAAAAGCCTCTTGATGAAAGTGAAAGAGGAGAGGGAAAAGGTTGGCTTAAAGCTCAACATTCAGAAAACGAAGATCATGGCATCTGGTCCCATCACTTCATGGCAAATAGATGGGGAAACAGTGGAAACAGTGTCAGACTTTATTTTTTTTGGCTCCAAAATCACTGCAGATGGTGACTGCAGCCATGAAATTAAAAGATGCTTACTCCTTGGAAGCAAAGTTATGACCAACCTAGACAGCATATTGAAAAGCAGAGATATTATCTTGCCAACAAAGGTTTGTCTAGTCAAGGCTATGGTTTTTCCAGTGGTCATGTATGGATATGAGAGTTGGACTGTGAAGAAAGCTGAGCACCGAAGAATTGATGCTTTTGAACTGTGGTGTTGGAGAAGACTCTTGAGAGTCCCTTGGACTGCAAGGAGATCCAACCAGTCCATTCTAAAGGAGATCAGTCCTGGGTGTTCTTTAGAAGGACTGATGCTGAAGCTGAAACTCCAATACTTTGGCCACCTCATGCGAAGAGCTGACTCATTGGAAAAGATCCTGATGCTTGGAGGGATTGGGGGCAGGAGGGGAAAGGGACGACAGAGGATGAGATGGCTGGATGGCAACAGCGACTCGATGGATGTGAGTTTGAGTGCACTCCGGGAGTTGGTGATGGACAGAGAGGCCTGTCGTGCTGCAATTCACGGATCGCAAAGAGTTGGACACGACTGAGCGACTGAACTGAACTGAACTGAACTGAAAATAGATAAAAGCTATCTATTTTATAAACAGTAGCGTGTATATGTCAATCCCAATGAACCTATTTGCAAAATAGAAATTGAATCACAGATGCAGAAACCAAGGTTACAGTTACCAAGGGGAAATGAGTGGAGAGAGGGACAAATTGTAAAATTAAGAAAACATTTGAAACAGCATAGAGGGGATGTGATGCCATGGCGGTCCTGCAGTCAGCTCTCCAGTCTCAGCTCTCGAGGCGGTCATTCCTCACAGCAGTCCCCCTGTTAACCCTGCACATCACTCTATGTGCAGGCATGCTCAGTCACTTCAGTAGCTTCAGTCATGTCCGACTCATTGTGACCCTATGAATTGTGGCCCACCAGGCTCCTCTGTCCATGGATTTCGCAGGGAAGAATACTGGAGTGGATTGCCATGCCCTCCTCCAGGGGATCTTCCTGACCCAGGAATCAAACCCATGTCTCTTTCGTCTCCTGCACTGGCAAGCAAACTCTTTACCACTGGGCCACCAGGGGACTCTTTACCACTGGGCCACCAGGGAAGGCATCACTGTTAAGGTTCCTGTAATTTGCATGTTTTCTCTCTTCTCAGACCTTTGAATATGCTATCCTTTTGGCTTAAAACTACTCTTTCTCCCAACCAATCTCCTCTCCTACTTTGCTCGGTAAATATCTACTGTCTGGATTTTGCAGCTTGGATTCAGGGGCAGTTCATGACCTGGAGATTTGGACATACCATCTAAATGCTCCAAGCACAGCCTGTCCTCCCATCACAGGAACTGTAGCTTCATTTCTCAGTGCCTGTGTCTCTCTTAAACTACAGGCTCTGGGAGGGCAGGAACCAGGGCACTTCTCAGTACTGTGCACCCAGCATTAGGCGTAGTGCTTGATGCATAGTAGGTGCTCAACATTTTAACAGAAATTTCACACACACACACACACACACACACACAATCTCTATCACAGACACACAAGATATTTTGATTTGATGATCTCTCATCCTCCAGCTTTCATATAGGAAAACACCGCTGCCCAGAAATCTTAAGTAATTTGGTTTAATTCATGTTTTATTAGTGCTTTATAAGCACAAATCTCAGTCCACAAATTCCAATGCACAGAAAAAGTTTTATTTTCTAAAAGTTAATTTGACAGCAACTTAAATTTAAATTCCCTTAGAATGGATGGCAGGCCACCTGACCTTGAGGGTCCCAAAGTGTCTCCCCACAAGAGTACTGCAGAACCCCTGGGGTCTTAGTGCGTTATTTTCAGAGCCTGCACGTGGGCTCTCAACCGTCCCATTCTCTGTGAGTCCTGCCAGCCAGCCAGCTCTGCAGCAGCCATGCCCACGCTTGGCTGTGGTTTCTTTGGAGAAAGAAAGCGCACTGAAGCTGAGAGTCCTGCCTCACCAAATGCACTGCCTTGTCACCTGGCCAGCTGCTCTGGCACACAGCAACACCAGATCCTAACTGAAGTCTCCTCCACCCACTCCCAAGCTCCACCTGACAAAATCTCTTTTTTAATATTGGAAAAAGCCTTTTTCTCTCCATATTTCTCACCAAGGAATTCTTTCTTCCCACTTTCTTCTCTCAGAGCGTTTAAACGTTGGGCTATAAAAGCCAGGAAGGGAACAGAACTGCAGACAATTTTAGCTTTCTGCTTTTGTGAGTTGGAACCCTTCTGGTCCAGTGAACTCACAGGCGTTTTACACAGAGAAACGAACTGTTTCACAACACTGAGAAAACCCAGGTGGCCTCCAGCGAGCTAGACCCAAGACTCAGTTATGTCATCGGGGTCTGGTTTTCCTCCAACTTGGGTCTCTACTTCTTGCTTGAATCTATTCTCTGACGATTCTATGTTATTTCTGGTTACCGGCACCATTTTAACTTCAAGACCACTAAGGAAGAGAAAGAGGCACTCTATCTCAGAATGACCAGAAAAGCAAACTTTACTGCACCCACCTGACTCTGATGAGATCACATTTTCACTCCTGACCTCAGTGGTCAATGTAATACGATGCACTGAATGACCTAAACCCAAGTCCCATGCATTAGACTTGAGCTGGATACGGGACTTCCCCCAAAGCATTTGTATTGAAGTTGGCAGAATACTTTCCTGGGGGAAGAATGGATATGACTACTGAAAAATGGGAGAAATAAATCTGAGCAGGATTGAAAAATAATGTACCTTGCTTACAGATAGTTTCCAATATAAGTTGCCAGCAATTCCTCACCTCCCTGCATGCACATGAGATTAATTCCATGAAGACGTGGAGCTCCCATCCTGCTGAACCAGACTGGCCTTGCCCAATAGAATGTGACCTGCCCAATAAAGGCAGCACTCTGCCAGTTTGGGGACTAGCCCTTCATAGGTCTGGAAACTTTGACATTTGCTGTCTTAGATCCTTGAGCTTCAGGGTAAGAAGTCCAGGATGTCTTGACAGAAAAAGGGGCCAGGTGAAATTAGGGAGCAAGTGGGGAGAGAAAGAGGTGACTCCGCCGATGGCTCGCACTAAGGCCCCAGACACGTGGAAGAGATGTTCTTGGATCACCCCACGCAATACAGGTATCAACTGAACGCAGTCACACCACTGACTCCAGCCAAACCCTCATGGAGAGGAGAACCACCCAGTCAGCTGATCATGAGATACAGTCAATCACAGCTGTTTCAAACTGCTGCATTTTGGGGCTGACTGGTTACACATCAAAAGGGAACTGATGAACTGATACATCTTTACCTGCTACAGATAAATTATACTGAGACACGACACACAGAACTGTCACTTGCTTAAAGGGGAAGGAGAGACTGGAAAGGCTATCCCTACTTGGAAGCACTCTGGTCTCTGGCTCTTAATTCAGGGCTCTTCTCATTAGGATTCACCGCCAAGCTTACAAGTGTTCCCTATTGTACATATAGGCATGTACAGGATATGTACAGGCATATCCATGTTGCTAAGCATGGATCAGTCTGGACAAAAAGGTGCCTAAGCAATTTAGACTCTGGCCAGTGAATAGACTGGAGAACAGGCAGGAAAAAAATCATTCAAAAAAAAAAATTGACTCTAGTGGAAGAAATACTGTAAAAATGATTTGATTATTTGTACCAACAGCAGCAAACAGCTACGATCATAAGCTAGTTCATCTATTTTACAGCAAAGAACAGAATCAAAAGACAGCCATGAGGCTATAGTGCCCTCTCATCATTACTTTATTAAAATAATATGGCTAATGCAAATAATTACCTTTTACAAGAAGGAAATGATCTATAAAATCTGTGCTTTTTACCAAATGATCTAGGCAATTTTTACAGATCTCTTAAATAAAACTGGGAGAAGGAAATGGCAGCTCACTCCAGTATTCTTGCCTGGAGAATTCCATGAACAGAGGTGCCTGGCAGGCTACAGTCCATGGGGTCGCAAAGAGTCAGATATGATTAAGTCGCTAATGCTAGATAAAACTAGCAGTGGGGAAAAAAAAATGAGAACATACAAATCCACTAAGAAAAATAATTAAATGATGAGAAGATAAAAACAATTATAGAATACATCTTATTTCTGATTAAAGCAGCACTATTATGGAACTAGAGAATCACCATTTGGCAACCCTTATAGTAATAACTGATTTCAAAAGAATCATTAGCAGATGCTAAAACTAAGTCTGATGGGTTAAAAAGTAAATCTGATGAACAACAGGAATGTTATGTTCCTAACTCACAAATCATCTCCTGTAATATGCTTATTTATTGCAATGAAAAAGATAACTTTATGCGGGGAAAATGGGTAGACACCACTGTAATGAAGTCATTAAAGTCAGTATCACTAGGAATAGGACAAACGACATCCTGAGCTTCCTCATACAATGGATACACAAGAAACACCACACACTTGTACAATATTCTTGCCCAAAATGCAGAATCTACATCCGGTCATGCACTGTGTCCATTAAAGCAAGTAGAGGCACAACCTATGAAATGGCTGGCCTATATTCTCCAGAATTTATCAAGGTTATGAAAACAAAGACAGACTGAGGAGCTTTCAGAGTAAAGCTGACCGAGAAGACAGAACAACAAGGGGAAACTGACCCAGGATTTTCCCTCCTTTATATCCTATATAGATATTATTGGGACAATTGGCAATGTGTGAATAATGTCTGTAGTTTAGATCATAATATCAATATTAAGTTTCTATTTGATACTTCTATTTTGATTAAAAAGAGAATATCTTTGCTTTCAGGAAATATCTACTGAAAAATTTAAGAGTAAAAGAGCATCAAGTCTGACGCTTACTTTCAAAAAATGAAAAATATATGTATACAAGAGCGGGTGTGTGTGTGTATAACATATTTGAGAAGGAAAAAGCAATACAGTAAAATAGAAGTAGCAAATGTTAACACGGGAATCTAGATAAAAAAATCCTTTCCAATATTCTTGCAGCCTTCCTACAGGTCTGACATTATGCCAAAATAAGAAGTGAAAAAAGTGTAAAGCACTGCTTTTTATCATTTTTTCTCAAGCACTATCAGCATTATGATCTTCTTAGACATATTTTCAGTTAAAAGTTCAAAACTCTTTAACACACTCCTATTTAATCAAAGAATATTAACAGGAAAAATGGTTCTTATTCTCTGATATTGAAGATGTGTAGCATGGTTTACTCTGTATGGCCTCATGTATAAGCACCAGGTAGCCTTAACTAGACAATATCAACAACAACAGTAATCTATACATGGTATGCATATTTTAAAGGGCATAATATATATATATGTCTAATAGTAGTTTAAGCTGTTAGAAAGTTTTAAGATTGATTTAACATCAATAGATAAGTGAGAGAAGAATCTCTCACTGCCTTGAAATTCTGGTTCAATTTAATAAAGCAAAAATAGCCCCGAAGTTGCATCCAGACACCCGTGAGTGACACATGCTGCCAGTACCATCCTTTTTCCACTTCGTGAAAATAGGTAACTAGGCCGTTTACTTTTGAAAAGACAATCTACAGTGTGACTTCTTCTAATGAAAACTTTTCTGTGCCAGGATTTACACCTTGTGTTTGGCTGCTCAGTGTCCTTCAGAGAACTGACTTTAGGCTAATGAAAAACTGACCATTCATTCAGTCATTCGAGAAATATATGTTGTTCACCTACTGCTGCCTACAAGACATCCTGTTCAAGATGCTATGGGTATGGCAGTAATCAGTATAGGCAAAGACCCTGCCTTCTTCCAGGGGGCATAGTGATGGATGGATCAATAGAAAGAAAGAAAGATGAGAGAGAGAGAGGGTGAATAGATTTCGGGTGCAGCTGATTGGTCTAAGGAGGACTAAAGCAGAAAGAGGATAGAAAGTATCAGGGAAATAATTGATGTTTATACTAAGTAGTCAGGAAGGACTGTCTAATGAGGTAATGTTTAATCAGAGATCTGAAGGAAGCAAAGGAGAAACACATACAAATCTGGGAGAACTGTATGGAAAGGCAGAGGACACACCCGAAGTGAAGGCTAGTACTCAGAGACTCAATTTTAAATTTACGATCTTGCTAGGCTCTCCCTCGGAGAAGGCGATGGCAGCCCACTCCAGTCCTCTTGCCTGGAAAATCCCATGGACGGAGAAGCCTGGTGGGCTGCAGTCCATGGGGTCGCGAAGAGTCGGACACGACTGAGTGACTTCACTTTCATTTTTCACTTTCATGCACTGGAGAAGGAAATGGCAACCCCACTCCAGTGTTCTTGCCTGGAGAATCCCAAGGACGGCGGAGCCTGGTGGGCTGCCGTCCTTGGGGTCGCACAGAGTCGGACACGACTGAAGCGACTTAACAGCAGCAGCAGCAGGCTCTCCCTACTGATAACTAAGAAAAACAAAGGGCCCAAGGGCACGCCTTTCCCCGCTCTGCGACTACAGTGCAGCCCCGTAAAGCCAGTCTGCAGCTTCAGTGCAGAGTGCTTCGGCGGTATATTTAACGTCGGAGGAGAAACTTTAATGTGAAGTGCATTTCATTCTGAATGGAAAAGAAAATAAAAAACCTTAAAAGAAAAATCCGCCTCTCAAGTGATTGTGGCTGAGAGTCCATCCCCACCAGAGGTCAGCCTAACCACACGAACGCATTGTGGAACGTGACACAAACACCATTTTCGTGCAATTGGGACTTAAATCTCTCCTTTCCTTCTTGTTTTCCAAAAGCATAATTGAAATGCTAAGCATTGGCACACGCCGTGTTATCTTTGTTACCATAGCTGGCTCTTAGTGATAAATTCTGCTGCCGTCTTGGTTTGCCTGGGACTCCGGGGGGTTCTCAGGACACTGGACCTACAGCTTTCAGTGCTGGAACCGGGGAAGTCCTGGGCAAATGGGGAGGAGTGGTGCTCCACCGTGTGTATGTGTGTGTGTCCTCCAGCATGTGTGTGTGTGTGTGTCCTCCACGTGTGTGTGTCCTCCACCATGTGTGTGTCTGTGTCCTCCACCATGTGTGTGCGCACGTGCACCTGCGTTAGTTGCTCTCTGCAACCCAGTGGGCTGTAGCCCACCAGGCTCCTCTGTCCATGGAATCTTCCAGCCACAAATGCTGGTGTGGATAGCCATTCTTTTCTCCATGGGATCTTCCCAACCCAGGATGGAACCCAGGTCTCCTGCATTGCAGGCAGATTCTTTACTGTCTGAGCCACCAGGGAAGCCCCACTATGGTGACTCCTAAACATCTGTGTTAAGCAAAACTTTTTTTTTTTAATTTTGAAGCAGCTTAGCAACACAAAGTTCTGATTAGAAGGTCTACGAAGCTGACTTTTAAATAAACTTCTTGGTAGTTTTGCTACAAGGAGATCTTGCTTTAAGAAACACTGCTTTTACGATGTTGTATTTAAGTTCTCTGAAAAGGATGGTATGTGATGTTAGCTCAAGAACATAAACACATCCTGATTGAGCAGAACGATATATTACAATGACTTCATTTTATCTCCCCCTTAAAAAATTACTTTTACTTGGCAATAGCAAATAATTAATCCTCTATTAAATGGATTTATATATAAAGGTAAGTATTTGTCCTCCATTAGGATAAAAAATAGTACTTCAGAATTGATATTATTATCTCACCTGTTACCATAATGGTGAAATAATGTTTAGCCAGAAATAATGTTTCAACAACTATCCAGACACCTCCTCCCCCAGTCAAGTTGATCCAGACAATGAACCATTACATGTATGGACATAAAACTGGTGCACTAACTGGTTATCTTCGACCCTTTAGAAATCCCGTCTTAACACAGATGACCCAAAGATGCATGTTGTCCAAAGCCAGACACACTGGAGCACAAGGTTGGAGGTGAATGTGATGGGCTGAGAGGCCTGCCTGCTGGATGGGTCACCTGGAAAGATGCTGACCTCTCTGACCAGAAGCAGGACGAGAGAGGAAGACCTTGTGCTGGGAGCTAAAGTCTTCAACAAATCAGGGAACAGAGAAGAAGACAGACGTATAAAAGCCAGACAGACATATAAATGGAGGGCAAAGCCTTCAAAAAAAGGCAAGCACTTTTATTCACATCACTGTCTCCTCTGAGCGAAAAAGAACCCCAGAAGGTCAAGGATCCCAATATACTAGTCTTTCCTCTACATCACTAAGATTCTAAGGATTGGGGTCGGGAGAGGAAAGAAAAGAGGAGGACTCCCAGAGGTGAGTCAGCAAGGATGCTAAGCATGTGCTGATATGAACCCAGGAGCAGAAAGTCAGAGGACAATTTTTAGTCCTTTTAGTTATATGAAATAAATTAGAACTTCATTTTTTTTCAAACCAGGAGATAGAATTAAAGTGTTTTATGGTTCCTATTGTTCTTAGATGCCCTTTCACTTCATTAAAACATTTACAAAATGATAACATTATTGACATGACAGTCATAATATACATAGAAACCCAATGTCAAAGGAGCAGCATTTATTAAGAAGTCTCAGGCAGTACAAAGGCTTGGAATATCTTGTTTATGGTGCTGCACTTGCTTGTTCACAACAGTAATTGTGTTTCTTTTCATGTTTGACTGCTCTGTGAACTGAACTTTTTTTATTGTTGTTAAAGCACAGGAGCAGAGGAATGGAGGAGTCACAGGCTCAAGGCTTAGAGAAATGGATTCACCAGTGAAGTTGTAAATTTCCAGTAAACATAGGTATCTTTCAATCCAGAGAGTGGATTTTCAGGGCTGAATAAGCAACAAAGTTGTATCTGATTGTTGCTGCCAGTGGAACTTAATGAGTGAGCAAACAGGACCAGGAGAGACTAGGAATGGAGCCTCGTGGGAGGGAACTTGCATTGCACTCCAGACCACCAGCAGAAGAGGGATCAACTGCCTTGCTGTCTAAGGTGCCACCTAGTGGCAACTCAAAATTGTCACTTAGACATTATTAGGAAAATTAGCATTGCCCTGTTAAAACAATCTATATGCTCTTTCAGATAATGTCAGAAATTCCGTACCTTAACCAAAGAAAAAAATCACCAGGGTCTTTCCACTATTCACACTCCATCTGTTACCCCCACCAAAACAATCTCAGCTATGAACAACGGTAAATATGACAATAAAGATTTGGGAAAAAACATTGGCGAGTAGATAGACTATGATGCTCTTTTGAAGCCTTGATAGCTATGAGACAATCCTGGTTTACAATTGTGCCAATGTGTATGCTATTTTAAGCTAAGCTTTAAATACTACTTCACTTCTACTCATTCCTTGAGATTATCTTTTTTCCCCTGTGAACCTACATGTGCTGTTTGTTAGGAATCAGTCATGTTGATGAAATTTAAAGTCTACAGCTCTTCACCTTAATGAGTACACTGTGGAGCCAAAGCAAGATCCCCAAATACCACCAGCACAGCTGCTGAGAAGCCAGTGGAAATTCACGCACCGAGTATCACGCACCCTTCTGACTGTCCAGTTTGAATCCTATTCATCATTTTGAGCTGTTTTGCTCTTCTCTTCTAACTTTCAGGTAACAGATAATATAAATACTGTTCTGTCTGATAAAGTTTCAATTAACTTGCTCCTCTTTCCCCACAAAGACAATTTTTGCTTGCATTTGAAATTCATTTCAATATTCCTTTACACATCATAGGCATTTGTGAAGTTTTGAAATTTTTTTGAACTGGTTATAACATCTACCAGAGCGCTGAAGAATTGATGCTTTTGAACTGTGGTGTTGGAGAAGACTCTTGAGAGTCCCTTGGACTGCAAGGAGATCCAACCAGTCCATCCTGAAGGAGATCAGCCCTGGGATTTCTTTGGAAGGAATGATGCTGAAGCTGAAGCTCCAGTACTTTGGCCACCTCATGCGAAGAGTTGACTCATTGGAAAAGATCCTGATGCTGGGAGGGATTGGGGGCAGGAGGAGAAGGGGACGACCGAGGATGAGATGGCTGGATGGCATCACTGACTTGATGGACATGAGTCTGAGTGAACTCAGGAGTTGGTGATGGACAGGGAGGCCTGGCGTGCTGTGATTCATGGGGTCTCAGAGTCGGACATGACTGAGCAACTGAACTGAACTGAACTGAACTGGTTCCTTCCTATACAGGTAAAATGCTTGTAACTGGTGAGATGGCATGTGACTGAACAACATACTTCTCAAAATTTAATTGTGTTTTCATGAACGAGAGGGAAAAATCCATTTGTATACCAAAAGCAATAATACTAAAAGGCTCTGGCAACTAAAGCGTTTGAGAATACTTACAAATTAATCCCTAAGGATCTTGCCTCATGATCACTCTCTAAGTTTCAACATGAAAATAAAGCATTATGCAATGCAAAGTCTTGAAAAGCTAAATATAACCATCTCCTTAAGTATTAATTTATCAACCATAAATTTAAAATTTTGAACATTCATTTCACAGAACAATTTAAGTAAGTGGCAAATATTAGATATCCACTAACCTGCTTAATCAAACTCTGGGAGATAGTGAGGGATGGGGAAGCCTGGATGCTGCAGTCCGTGGTGTCTCAAAGAGTCGGGCACAACTTGGTGGCTGGACAACAACAATAAGAAGAAACCTGCTTAATAGACATATAAGGCTGACTTGCTTATTTACCAAATTACTTTGGCCACAATTTCCTTTTGAGAAAAAAATTTTTTTTCGGTATAACTCCTCCAGAACAGAACTTGGATCCATTGCTTTCTTACTCCTCTTTCACCTCTAAAAAGCCCCAAACTATAATACAGTTGTGGAGTCAGAGTGACACAGAGCAGGGGTCCCCAACATCCAGGTCATGGACCGGTACCTCCTGTTAGACCAGTGGCAGTATTAGATTAGAAATAAAGTATACAATTAATAGAATGCACTTGAATAAACCTGAAACCACCCCCTCCACCCCAAGTCCATGGAAAAATTGTCTTTCTCAAAATCAAACCCTGCTGCCAAAAAGGTTCATAGGGACAAAGGAGTATGGAAAAACAACATGCCAAAAAAAAAAAAAAAAAGGACATACTTATTATTAAACTGTTTTGCTCCTTAGAAAAAATATTTTAGGCCATAAAATCAATCAATTTATAAATCTGGCATCTGGAAAAACACAATGCAATATATATTGTTTTCATATTCATAAAATATATATTTAAGATTTTTCTTTTTCTTTTTTCTTTCGGCAAGATCGCTATGATTAGAAACACAGTGACACAGAAGACATCCTCTCAGGTTTAATTTTATGACTGCCCTCAAAACACATGGCCAAAGGAAATTTGGCCATGCACTGAACAAGACTTTTAAATGCTAGATTTTAACTTATTGTTGAGGATCTTAAGCATTTTAAAAACAAGTGAAAAATGACTATTCTCTTCAACCTGGTGTCACTAAAATATTAAAATTGTGGATTAAAGATAAATTGTTGGCAGTCATCCCTAGAACAAAACGCTTTGTCTTAGGGGCCCAAAGTCTTCCGAGATATTTTCAGCAAATTGCTTCATGCGGGACTCCCATTCATAGCAACAACATCTTGTCTTGTTTTCACAGCAAAACAGTCTAAGGCATGTTTTCCAGAGCCAGAAGTCTGCATCTTGCTTTAGTCTGACTCAGCTTAGCCTGTTGCGCTGTCTCAGTCTGTCATATACACTTCTTCAATGCTCTTTAAAAAGCTTTGATAAATTTTATTTCAATACATAGGCAGTTTTATATACATATAAAAACACATTTATATGTATATAAAACACATTTATATGTATATAAAACACATATACAGGAATAGAATGCCCATATTAGAGAATTTTAGATTTAGTGTGTTATAACATGCATCTCAGGGTTCCCAGGTGGTAAAGAACCTGCCTGCCAATGCAAGAGACATAAGAGACGCAGGGTCAATCCCTGGGTCAGCAAGTCCCCTGGAGGAGGGCAACCCACTTCAATATTCTTGCCTGGAGAATCCCCATGCACAGAGGAGACTGGTGGGCTACAGTCCATAGGGTCACAAAGAGTCGTATACAACTGAAGCAACTTAGCACACAGGCACGTACAATATCTATCTCAGATAAAATTTGCCTGTATCTTACACCAAAAAATGTTTCCTGGAATATAATAAGTTGAAAGCATATTATTGTTTAAGAGGAATGGGGTAAAATTAAGGGTGTAAACTCAGGTGGCTGTCCAAATAAACAAGAATAATTTTGCCTATGTTTCTATTGTGCTTAGTCGCTCAGTCATGTCCGACTCTTTGCGACCCCATGGACTGCAGCCTGTCAGGCTCCTCCTCTGTCCATGGGATTCTCCAGGCAAGAATACTGAAGCGGGTTGCCATGCCCTCCTCCAGAGGATCTGCCCAACCCAGGGATCAAACCCAGGTCTCCTGCATTGCAGGCGGATTCTTTTACTCACTAAGCCACGGGGAAGCCCCAATATTCCATGCAAATATACATCCAAATAGAATCTTCCATTTAAAATAAAAAATGTATTCACATAATTTTCTTTCTCTCTAGCTGGACACAATTAGTCGTGTGCCAAAGGTAAACAATTACTACTGAGAGAAAATTGACATACTATGGAAGTGCGGCTTTGGCAAGACACAGTAGTGGTGGGCTCTGAGCACAGCACCTGGGGTCATCTGTCTCTGGTATTTCCCACAGCTGGAGATGAGCGGCACATCTCCAAGTCGATGGCAGACAAATAGAAAGACAAATCAATGGGCACGCAGACTGGTGGCTTTAGAAACACCAAGAAGCATAATGCAAGCTGTGTCACATTTTCAGACACATTTAAGAACTTTTTGAGGGCTTCCCTGGTGGCTTGGTTGGTAGAGAATCCGCCTGCAATGCAGGAGAGCTGGGTTCGATCCCTGGGTCAGGGAGATCCCCTGGAGAAGGAAATGGCTACCCACTCCAGTATTCTTGCCTGGAGAAACCCATGGACAGAGGAGCCCGGCGGGCTACAGTCCACAGGGTCGCCAAGAGTTGGACATGACTTAGGGACCAAACCGCCACCAAGTGCTTTTCAGTGACGTGCTAATGAATGTTTAACCACAAGCACTCTGAATAAAACAATGTGTACATATATAGGTGCACAAGTTTATTACAGATTTTTCTGAGATAAAGGGTGTGTTGCGTGCAATTTACACATAATAATAACAAGATTTTTATTTTATATTCCATGCAGCTAATTGATTTTCACATGATTCTTTCATAATTTTTGCCAAACTCTTGCATTTGTCACTAAATCACAGCTGCAATAGGCAAATAAACATAGTGCTTTAGTGCTGATTGATATTTTCCTGTTAGTGAGTCAAAGGCAAAACAAAGAAGGCTTTTCGTCATTGACTTTACCAACTTCTTTGCAGTATTGGATAATAGTTTTTGAATTTTAGAAGAATACCTCAATTTTTTTGTGCTATTATATTGTGATAACGATAGACATATTCCAGTTTACAGTTGAATTGCATTATTAATATTATCACCATCATTTCCTTAAGTTCATACCAGAGATTGACAAGTAACCTGTAGGTCAAATATAGCTTGCTTTTGTAAATAAGTTTATGGGGGACATGGCCACATCTATTTATTTAAGTCTTATCTGATTGCTTTCACCACAATTGAGTGATTGAGATGGAGGCTGCATGGTTCTCAAAGCCTAAAATATCTACCATATAGCTCTTTCCAGAAATGATTTTTTGACTCTGGAAATAAACCAACACTTACCAAGAAGATTTTCCGTGACAATGAAGACAATGATGAAGATGCCCTTTATGTGTGCTGTTTAATACAGAAGTCACTTAACTGCACTGGCTATTTGATTTATTTATTTGTAATTGATGGATAATTGCTTTAAAGTATTGCAATGGTTTCTACCAAACATCACTAGCTACTGAGCACTTGAAATGGGCCTACTGCAAATGAGGAACAATACTTTTCTTTCTTTTTTAATTTTAACTAATTAAAAAGTCCACATGTTGCTAGTGGCTACACTAAGCGCAGGCGGCTGCGACCGGCGCACTAAGCGCAGGCGGCGAGGAGCTACCCCACATCCGAGGTCAGGGGCAGAAGCCGGGAGGACCCCATGCCCCAAGGGCAGCAGCCAAGAAGAGTTACCCCACATCCGAGGTCAGGGGCAGCAGCCGAGAGTGCCAGGCTGCGACCGCGCAGGAACGGCTGAGAGGAGCTACCGCGAGTCCAAGGTCAGGGGCGGCGGCCAGGAGCCACCTCACATCCAAGAAGCCCTGGCTGTGTGGGCACAGGAGGGCCTAGAGGAGCTGTCCCACGCTGAAGGTCAGGAAGGGTGGCGGTGAGGAGATACCCCTCATCCAAGGTAAGGAGCAGTGGCTGCGCTTTGCTGGAGCAGCCGTGAAGAGATACCCCACGCCCAAGGTAAGAGAAACCCAAGTAAGATGGTAGGTGTTCCAAAAGGGCATCAGAGGGCAGACACACTGAAACCATACTCACAGAAAACTATCCAATCTGATCACACTAGTACCACAGCCTTGTCTAACTCAATGAAACTAAGCCATGCCTGCAGGGTCTGACAGAACCTGGTCCACTGGAGAAGGGAATGGCAAACCACTTCAGTATTCTTGCCTTGAGAACCCCATGAACAGTATGAAAAGGCAAAATGATAGGATACTGAAGAGGAACTCCCCAGGTCAGTAGGTGCCCAATATGCTACTGGAGATCAGTGGAGAAATAACTCCAGAAAGAATGAAGGGATGGGGCCAAAGGAAAAACAATACCCAGCTGTGGATGTGACTGGTGATAGAAGCAAGATCTGATGCTGTAAGGAGCAATATTGCATAGGAACCTGGAATGTCAGGTCCATGAACCAAGGCAAATTGGAAGTGGTCAAACAGGAGATGGCAAGAGTGAACGTCGACATTCTAGGAATCAGCGAACTAAAATGGACTGGAATGGGGGAATTTAACTCAGATGACCATTATATCTACTACTGCGGGCAGGAATCCCTCAGAAGCAATGGAGTAGCCATTATGGTCAACAAAACAGTCCGAAATGCAGTACTTGGATGCAATCTCAAAAACGACAGAATGATCTCTGTTCGTTTCCAAGGCAAACCATTCAATATCACGGTAATCCAATTCAGGTATGCCCCAACCAGTAATGCTGAAGAAGCTAAAGTTGAGCGGTTCTGTGAAGACCTACAAGATCTTTTAGAACTAACACCCCCCAAAAGATGTCCTTTTCATTATAGGGGACTGGAATGCAAAAGTAGGAAGTCAAGAAACACCTGGAGTAACAGGCAAATTTGGCCTTGGAATGCGGAATGAAGCAGGGCAAAGACTAATAGAGTTTTGCCAAGAAAATGCCCTGGTCATAGCAAACACCCTCTTCCAACAACACAAGAGAAGACTCTACACATGGACATCACCAGATGGTCAACACCTAAATCAGACTGATTATATTCTTTGCAGCCAAAGATGGAGAAGCTGTATACAGTCAGCAAAAACAAGACCGGGAGCTGACTGTGGCTCACATCATGCACTCCTTATTGCCAAATTCAGACTTAAATTGAAGAAAGTAGGGAAAACTGCTAGACCATTCAGGTATGACTTAAATCAAATCCCTTATGACTATACAGTGGAAGTGAGATATAGATTTAAGGGACTAGATCTGATAGATAGAGTGCCTGATGAACTATGGAATGAGGTTTGTGACATTGTACAGGAGACAGGGATCAAGACCATCCCCATGGAAAAGAAATGCAAAAAAGCAAAATGGCTGTCTGGGGAGGGCTTACAAATAGCTGTGAAAAGAAGAGAGGCGAAAAGCAAAGGAGAAAAGGAAAGATATAAGCATCTGAATGCAGAGTTCCAAAGAATAGCAAGGAGAGATAAGAAAGCCTTCTTCAGCAATCAATGCAAAGAAATAGAGGAAAAGAACAGAATGGGAAAGACTAGAGATCTCTTCAAGAAAATTAGAGATACCAAGGGAACATTTCATGCAAAGATGGGCTCAATAAAGGACAGAAATGGTATGGACCTCACAGAAGCAGAAGATATTAAGAAGAGGTGGCAAGAATACACAGAAGAACTGTACAAAAAAGATCTTCACGACCCAGATAATCATGATGTTGTGATCACTCATCTAGAGCCAGACATCCTGGAATGTGAAGTCAAGTGGGCCTTAGAAAGCATCACTATGAACAAAGGTAGTGGAGGTGATGGAATTCCAGTTGAGCTATTTCAAAATCCTGAACGATGATGCTGTGAAAGTGCTGCACTCAATATGCCAGCAAATTGGGAAAACTCCACAATGGCCCCAGGACTGGAAAAGGTCAGTTTTCATTCCAATCCCAAAGAAAGGCAATGCCAAAGAATGCTCAAACTACCGCACAATTACACTTATCTCACATGCTAGTAAAGTAATGCTCAAAATTCTCCAAGCCAGGCTTCAGCAATACGTGAACCGTGAACTTCCTGATGTTCAAGCTGGTTTTAGAAAAGGCAGAGGAACCAGAGATCAAATTGCCAACATCTGCTGGATCATGGAAAAAGCAAGAGAGTTCCAGAAAAACATCTATTTCCAGAAAAACATCTATTGGCATATATTGACTATGCCAAAGCCTTTGACTGTGTGGATCACAAGAAACTGTGGAAAATTCTGAAAGAGATGGGAATACCAGACCACCTGACCTGCCTCTTGAGAAACGTATATGCAGGTCAGGAAACAACAGTTAGAACTGGACATGGAACAACAGACTGATTCCAAATAGGAAAAGGAGTACGTCAAGGCTGTATACTGTCACCTTGCTTATTTAACTTATATGCTGAGTACATCATGAGAAATGCTGAACTGGAAGAAACACAAGCTGGAATCAAGATTGCTGGGAGAAATATCAATAACCTCAGATATGCAGATGACACCACCCTTATGGCAAAAAGTGAGGAGGAATTAAAAAGCCTCTTGATGAAAGTGAAAGAGGAGAGGGAAAAGGTTGGCTTAAAGCTCAACATTCAGAAAATGAAAATCATGGCATCCGGTCCCATCACTTCATGGGAAATAGATGAGGAAACAGTGTCAGACTTTATTTTTTTGGGCTCCAAAATCACTGCAGATGGTGACTGCAGCCATGAAGTTAAAAGACACTTACTCCTTGGAAGAAAAGTTATGACCAACCTAGATAGCCTATTCAAAAACAGAGACATTACTTTGCCGACTAAGGTCCATCTAGTCAAGGCTATGGTTTTTCCTGTGGTCATGTATGGATGTGAGAGTTGGACTGTGAAGAAGGCTGAGCGCTGAAGAATTGATGCTTTTGAACTGTGGTGTTGGAGAAGACTCTTGAGAGTTCCTTGGACTGCAAGGAGATCCAACCAGTCCATTCTGAAAGAGATCAGACCTGGGATTTCTTTGGAGGGAATGATGCTAAAGCTGAAACTCCAATACTTTGGCCACCTCATGCGAAGAGTTGACTCATTGGAAAAGACTCTGATGCTGGGAGGAATTAGAGGCAGGAGGAGAAGGGGATGACAGAGGATGAGATGGCTGGATGGCATCACGGACTCGATGGACGTGAGTCTGAGTGAACTCCGGGAGCTGGTGATGGACAGGGAGGCCTGGTGTGCTGCGAAAGAGTCGGACACGACTGAGCGACTGAACTGAACTGAACTGAACTGAACTTTATTAGACAGCACAGGTCTGGATAGTCAACAAAACCATGAATCCTGCCCTGATTTGCAGCATTTGCTGATTTGGGATTTGTAAATACACTGATTCTGGCCAATTTCAAGTACAATATTCTATCACAGAATGATGCACTGGGAAGAAATATTATATAGTATTACACATTATATATATTATATAGTATTATATATATTATATAGTATTTCCATGCAGGCATAGATGTAAATAGACATAATAGACATAAATAACCTCAATAGCTTAGATACAGATAAAATAATAAAAATAATTAGAAAGTGATGAGTTTTGAGTATTTTATTTTAGTAACATTTTAAAATTATAAATTTATAACATTAAATTTTAATAAGAGCTGTGTATAACAATGGGTTTCTAAAACCCTGAAAAACATGACAACTGTCTCTCTCAAGCCAATGCAATCTGGCTTCAGTCAGTGTTTTTAGACACAGTAAGTTTCTAAGTAGTTCAGTCTCTACAGTTTGATCAGTTTTTTTTTTTTTAATGTCTATTCTCTTACCATTTTTTACATTAAAAATAGTATGAGAAGGCGTTTCACTTAGGTGAAACTAAAGCCCTTTAATATAAATTTTCCTAAAATTTAAGTTAAGGAATTTCTTCACATTAATTTAGAATATTCACTAAAAATGCACTTGTTACATTAAATGGCCTTGAAAACGTTTCCAAAGCCAATACTCCCATAGAACATGTTTAGCCATTAAGCCATAGTGGCTGGAGTGAATAGATTCCCTAAATTACTCTGCTAGTTAAGACCCAACGATTGCCCTGAAACTGTCAGTCAGCCTGAATGACATTAAATATTTATTGAATAAAAAAATGAAAACCACGGTAAAAAGATGTTTTCCTTAGAAATTAGGTTATACTATTTCTTTGGGTTCTGGATCTAATTATACCCATGATTGTTTAAACCTCTCTTTCAAGACTTACAAACAAAATCATAGGAAAGGGAGAAGAGTACTGAATAGGGTGTCTGGGATCATGATATGAGTTCTGCTACAATTAATAATATAGCTGTAGGATCTTGACAAATTCTAGAATTTTTCAGGCCCCAAGACCTTCATCTTTAAATTGTGAGTGCACAATCAGATAATTTCTCATGTCTCATTTGGTTTCTGATTTTTAACTGGAGAGCTGAAACAATTATGAACAAATTATTTAGATGTAAAAGATATTGTTATTCAACCAATGCACCAAGCTAGACATTGTGTTTTTTTGACAAATTTTTCTCTTTGTTATTGTTGACACTGTAGCAAGCAAATATCCATCATAAGTGAAAATGACAGTCTGTTTTCCCAGAAATGTTTCTTTCCACCTCCCCTCTTTAGCATTCTTACTTTCATGGTCTTAATTAAGGCCATCAGTATCTTTTCCCTAATTCATCATGCTTTTTATTTCTCTGCACCCTTGCTGCTGCTGCTGCTGTTGCTTCAGTCGTGTCCGACTCTGTGCGACCCCATAGATGGCAGCCCACCAGGCTCCCCCGTCCCTGGGATTCTCCAGGCAAGAACACTGCCATTTCCTTCTTCAATGCATGAAAGTGAAAAGTGAAAGGAAAGTCGCTCAGTTGTCTCTGACCCAGGCTCCTCGGCCCATGGGATTTTCCAGGCAAGAATATTGGAGTGGGTTGCCATTGCCTTCTCTCTCTGTACCCTTTCGTACCCTCATTTCGAAGGTAACTTTTCTAAAGGAAAAGCTTTGGTTTTAGAGGTTAAAGTCTAACCTAATTAGGTTGTTCAATGTCTTTTCAATTTGGTTTTCCAATTTTCTCAGTTTAATCTTTTACCAGTTTCTCTCTCCCCTCGTATCTTTACATGTCTACCTTCACCTTCTCCAGAGAATGTAAAAAAGCCAAAATTAGTTAAATCAATCACACATTTACCCATTTTGTTTTTGGCCATGCTGTTCCTGCTGCACAGTAAATTCAGTCCTTTTTTTCCAACAGGTAAAATCTATTTGGTTCTTAAATTCCTGTCCAAAATATTACTTATTGAGTTTCTCTGAAAACAATGAAAAAAAACTTTCTCCTTCCCTCATCTGTAATTATCTCACAGAACTTTTATGTAACCCTATTTTAGGACTTAACACATCAAATGTACTTAGGCATTGTCCTCTATTTTCTCTGGTAGAGTATGTGCTTATTTATTTATCCATCCATTGAGCCAATATTTATTGAAGATCTGCTATTTGTTAGAATGAAGGGAACAGACCTGTAAGAACTGATTCCAGCTTTTAAAAAGCTTGTCTATGTGGAGAGGTAACTTTTAAGCCAATTTTAATTTGCAAAATAGAATGTTCAGTGCCGTGGTAGGTAATAGACTATGCAGAATACTTTGGAAGAAAAAAGTCTATGGCATAAGAGGGTCAGGATTAAGTCTAGGGAATGAATGTCCCTGGTTAGTTGGTTGGTTGGAGTAAACCATTAATTTATTAACTATTCAGAGTCTGACATATAGTGAAAGCTCAATAAGTGTTATTAAACACACTTCATTCCGAGTATCTGAAGGCTTATTTTCTCCTGTGTGTTTGATAAAGGCCATTGGCAATGAAGAGATTTCAGAGATATGAAGAAGGAAATGGGAATGACAGTACCATTTCCATTCAACCAGATTCCACCAGGAAAATGTCAGCTTGCACACTTTGAGGGGAGCTAAATTAATTACACACAAACCCACTAACAGTGACAAACAGCTTTCGTAGGGGTATTGCACAGAGCTTCTTGAGCCCAATCAGACGGTAACGAAGTGCCCAAGAGACAGTATTCTGTATTTACATTCCAGGTGATGGGTTCAACTCACAGCCTCTGAAGGAGGCTCAGCTCAAGGAAGCCCAGACTCCTCAAGGAGGTGAGGTGACTTATTCACGGCATATTTGACTCATTTTCCTAGAAGGTGAAGCATCCATATGTATTATGTGAAGACTCTATGTGTGTTAGGAGAAGGCAATGGCACCCCACTCCAGTACTCTTGACTGGAAAATCCCATGGATGGAGGAGGCTGGTGGGCTGCAGTCCATGGGGTCGCTAAGAGTCGGACACGACTGAGGGACTTCATTTTCACTTTTCACTTTCATGCCTTGGAGAAGAAAATGGCAACCCACTCCAGTGTTCTTGCCTGGAGAATCCCGGGGACGCGGGAGCCTGGTGGGCTGGCGTCTATGGGGTCGCACAGAGTCGGACACGACTGGAGCGACTTAGCAGCAGCAGCAGCAGCTATGTGTGTTGGATGGTGAGAACGCCGGTGGCTCACGGCTTCTTCCCCCACTTTCAGCCTCACCACAAACTCCGGGAATCCAGTCTTCAGAGCAGACTCTGGGTTGCCAGGTAACCACCTCCGGGAGCCTGGTCTCCGGGCGCAGCAGCCCCCGGCCCTCCAATCAGCGGTCGGCTTGGGGGTCACGTGGGGCCCGGCCCGCGGCGCCCGCCTCCCGGGCCCTCGGAGCCCGCGGCTCCCGAGAGGAGGGCGCGGCGGGGCGGGTCCGGGCGCCGCGCTCGCTCAGCCGCCGGGCGGGCTTCGGCACCTTGCACCGTCCGCCGCCTCGGTGGTCGCCGCCTCCGCCAGGTAAGCAGCGGTGGGCCGCCGGGCGAGGGGCCCGGGAGGGCGCGGGATGCAGGGGAGTGGCCGTCGGACCGCGCGTGGCGTCGTGGGAGGGTCGCGGGGCCGTGCGCGCGTCCTGCGGGGCTTCGCGCGCGTTGATGTCCCGGGAGTCGGCGCCGCACACCTGGTGAACAAGCGGTGCCGCGGCGACCGTCACCTACCACCCCGCCAAGGCTCGTTGTCTCGATTTCATGTTTTAAGCTGGTTCAATCTGTGTGCGTCTAGCTCAAGATTGGAACTCTTACTGCTGTGTCCGCGGGCACTTGTGTAAGCTCCCCTTTGAGGATGTCTTCATATACAGGTTGTACCAAGAAGTCTTTGAGTTGGAAGGAAATGTGTTCTAGAAAAATAGCATTGAATGTTAGAGGTATAGAGTGTCTTAAGTACATCATAATATATAATCTCCTGTTTCTCAGAAATTAACTTCTGAAAATTTTTTACTGTATTAAAAATATAGTTTATATATATATAAACTTTTTGTTTACTATATTAATTAAAATCAATTGATTTGAATGAAGTTTAGTGATAACTTGGGTCATGTATCAAAAATAAATCACACATGGATTGTAACTTTCATATACGCACATATGTATAGATATGTATTTATTTAAAAGTCTCCAACAGTGGTTTCAAGAGAGAGATTACATTTCTAAGTCTGTCAGTGTATAATTCTTTCAGAAGTACCCTGCAGAAAAACTCATCGTTCTTTTAAAATAATTATTACTGTACTTAAAACTTTTGTTATCTACTAGTCACATAATAATTTTATATATCAGAAAGACACAGATTAACTTAGAAAATAATATTTTTAAATTCCTCTGCTCTCAGTAGATGGACTACTAGGGCTAAAGTGTTTTTGTTGTTTTCTGTACTCTACCTTGAAACCCTTAGCCTGTAAGCATGAGCCACAGCAGTTTTTATATTACTCAGAAAAGAGTAGGAACAGTTTTATTTTTTTATTTTTGTTTGTTTCTTTTGCCCAAATAGATACTAGAAGTCCAACACGAGTGATGAGATTGTCACTATTCGTAAAATATGGGCAAATTCTCAAGACTACCTGATTTTACTTGCCTAAATGCTATAGTGAAGACTAAAATGAAATTCAGTTTCGAAAGATTCACGTTTTTTTCCTGTATTCCAGAATTTATTTGAAGTCAGACCTAATAAACAAGAAAGGTAACAGTTTACCAGATTGCTGAATGTTTACCCAGCCATTCATGGCAATGATGTGTATACAAACACTGCTACTACATTATGCAGTTCCTGAATTATCTCTGCTTATATTTTGTATATCTGTTCCATTTAGCAGATTGACATATTAAAGTGAAGTCATGTATGTTGTTTCTAGTGTTTCTTCGGGAACAGAGATCTTATTGAGAATATTTTAATCCATGGAAATCATATGAGGAGATCAAGAGGGATTTCTTAATAAATTACTAACTGAAACGTATATTAGACTAAGAGCGGCTGGCATTTTTCAACATCCAAGACTATGTGATGTTCTATGACAATCATATGGAGGTTATTCTCTCATTGTTGATGAGACTATTCCTTAGAGATTTATGAGCAAGAAGTTAGATATGCATACCTGGAGAGAATCTGAGAAATTCCCCAAAGAATTTACTCTGCAGAGAAGCAAACCCTAAAGGAAAACCTTTCTCTTCCTTGAGGTTACTTAAATGTTCAAGAAGAACTTGTAACTTCAGTTATAAAAATTGGTAGAAAAATACAATGATCAACTGTGATCAGTGCCATTATATGGTGAAAGAAAAAAAAAAATCCCTTCATGAAAAAAATCCCTTCATGGTAAAACATGGGCTGTTGCGTGAGGAGACAAGATTCAGGCTGTTGTTACTTGATCTCAGTAACTAGAGAGATACAACTTGAAATAGGCTAGACTTTGGAAACAACAAAAAAAAGGCAGCCGGAAGTTAGAGCCACAGGTGGCACGTGCATCTAGATGTCACATTGTCAGCTATTTGAGAGAGAAGTTTTTTAGAAAATAATGATCAAAGTCTTGCTTTCTATTACTTTACATGTACTAACAACATTGATTTTAGTAGCCTAATTATCTCCTAAAGCACCGGCATTCTGTATTCTAATTTAAGAAAATATATGTCACAGAAGGCAATGGCAACCCACTCCAGTACTCTTGCCTGGAAAATCCCATGGACCATGGACGGAGGAGCCTGGTGGGCTGCAGTCCATGGGGTTGCTAAGAGTCGGACACGACTGAACGACTTCATTTTCACTTTTCACTTTCATGCATTGGAGAAGGAAATGGCAGCCCACTCCAGTGTTCTTGCCTGGAAAATCCCAGGGATGGGGGAGCCTGGTGGGCTGCCGTCCATGGGGTTGCGCAGAGTCAGACACGACTGAAGCAACTTAGCAGCAGCAGCAGCAGAAACAGGAATACAAATCTTACACAATAAGATCATAGGAGATAATTCATCAGTGTTATTTGCTATTAAAGGGATAAATGATAATTGTCATGTTCAGAAAGGCTCTTATCAAAAGATGCAAGAAATATTTTTCCACGCTTTGATGAGGATGCTACAACATTCAGAATTTGGTTTCTAAATTTGAATGCCCAGATATGGATAACTTATAAAATAGGTCTTAAATAATTTTCCTTATTCCCAGGTTCTTGTTTTCTTCCAAACTGTTTAAGTTGTGAGCATGGGCCAGTATCCCATACAGACTCATTTGGTATTACGTCTAATAAGTTGTTTCATATCTCATACACAGACAAAAAAACTTGCTTTCAAATTGGAAAGTAGAAAGTAGCTCTTATTATTGAGCACTCATGTTTGATGTACTGTTGGAAAAACTTCATTTTGCAGTATCATATCTCCACGTGGAGTCCTGAAAAATTGAATAGTTAGTTAAGTTGTTGTTTAGTCGCTAAGTTGGGCCCGACTCTTTGCAAACCCATGGACTGTAGCCAGCCAGGCTCCTCTGTCCATGGGGTTTTCCAGCCAAGAATACTGGAGTGGATTATTTCCTTCTCCAAGGGATCTTCCCAACCCAGGGATCGAACCTGCATCTCTTGCATCTCCTACATTGGCGGGCAGATTCTTTACCACTGAGCCACCTGGAAAGCCCCTTAAGGAGTAGGCAATACTTAATTTTGACCCATTAAGATAAAACATTTTGCGTTAAGTCTTAATGAAAGAAGTTATACAAATTTTATTTTTAATGTAAACATGGAAGCAGGTTTAGAGGAGTCATTTCCAAATGTACCCTAGAAGCTTTCTTAGAGACCAGTCAAATTAGCACCATTATTTTGTAGATGAGGTCACTCAGCACATAAAAATTAAGTTGCTCAAAACTGGGGACATTTCGAGGGGGAACTGGTCTACCATCTCAGGCTCTAACACTTAGCACTGTGCTGTTCCCCAGAGGCGTAAAAATATGTCACCAACTTCATTTTCTCCTTTATTTTGTTTCAGGTATTCCAAAAGTTTGATGAAGATTTAGATCATTTTTGTACCTTTAAATGATTATTGTACATAATGAACAAATTACATGTGTTTGGTCTCCTCATATAGAAAGTTTGCTGAAAAAGTTAGTGTTTTCCCCTAATCTGTACAATTTTTTGATCTAATCATTAATATGACTTAAGTATTTCTGCAGTCTTCTGTGACAGGGGAGGGTCCAGTTGTGTTATAAATTCCTTATCCTAATGTACCCCAGTGAGATTTGAGTGTACATAGCCGTCACATCTACTTACAATTGAATGATAGAAATAAGAAGCTTCTGGAAGTTATATCTGAAGCCTGGATTATGTTTATCATTGGGTGAGATTTTGAAGTTGGACACATTTATTTTCTAGCCTTTCTGCCCCTTTGGTATCAGAGGCCGTCTAGAATCGTGATACTGGGCATGTACTTTAGACCAGCAGCGGCAGCATCTCCTGGGATCGTGTCAGAAATGCACATTTCCAGGCTACAGCCCTACTAAGTCAGGTATCTGAGAGAGCCCCTGGAATCAGTGTTGGCAGGAGTCTTAAGTGATTCTTATGCAGGGTAGCACTTGAGAAGTATCTTAGAAGGTACATCATGCCCTTGGACCTGAGCTCCTCTGGGGCTGGTAGTGTTCAGTGGCTCCACTGTTAAAACTCCCCTTGAGCTAGTAAGTAAATGAACTCATTCCTGAAAATACAGTTGTGCATATGTTTCATAAACATCTATTTTTCAATAGTAGCTTTTGGAACACAATGTCTCACTTTCATCATTAATGACATCGGTTTATCTTTGTGGGAATTTTATGTCGGCTAAGAGTATAGTTTTTGACAGGTGGCCTGTTGACTGGATTAGCAGCCTGTCTCATGTAGGTATCAGCCCTGCCTGAGCTGATACAACTCTTCACTTCTTAAATGTTAGGATTTATTGCTGGCCTCCTATCAGTGTAAGGATGCATATATTAAATGTGCAATTTTGGATTTGGTGACTATGTGTCAGTGATTTCTTTTCATCTTAAAGCTTGAAACCTTTTAATCCATTTGATTTCCTTTGATGGTTTTTCTCAATACATGCCAAAAATAAATTTTAATACCTTGGACCAGAACATAAAAATGTCAGTGTAACTGTTTCTGCCAAGTGAGTACCTTGATTTTCACAGACAGATAAGCATAATGGCCCACCCTACTTTAAAATCTCATATACAAAATCCAGGTTACAAAGCAGATTAACTAGAAAGGGGACGGGAATCCTCAGGTTTACAGAACGATTCCTGCCATAGCCTCTCAGATCTTCCTTCATGAGGAAGGAGCGTGTTTATAAAAATACTTATTTTTGCCATACCCTATTTCCTGGTGGTACAGTGGTAAAGAATCTGCCTGCCAGTGCAGAAGATGGAGGAGATGCGGGTTCAGTCCCTGGGTTGGGAAGATCCCCTGAAGAAGGAAATGGCAACCTGCAGTATTACTCTTGGCTGAAGAATTCCATGGACAGAGGAGCCTGCCAGGCTACAGTCAGTGGGGTTGCAAAGAGTCAGACGTGACTTAGCACACACACACATTACAAAAATAATCCTGTATCTTTGTGTGATGAGTATTTACATGTTTACTTTCATAAACATGTAAGTTTTCTCTTTACCTGTTCTTGGTTTATGGGTGAAAATATGTTATTTCACTCCTCTATTTCTCTTTGGCTGAGCTTCTCAAAATGGTTAATTGAAGGTATATAAGTGACCCTTGTTATGCCTTTGATCAAGTTAAAACTCATTTCTTCATTGCAGCTCAAGAAATTCTGTAATCCTTGAAGCAACCTAGAAAGTCTAATTTCATTCATAATCATTCACTTTGGTGGTTAAATATAGGAAAACATAAAAATGTATATCTAGATGAACGGTAGATTAAGTATATAGGTGGATGATGAAGTAACTGCATTCACGTTGCCACATCTCTGAATCAGTGTCTTGGTCTTCTTGGTCTTACATGTAATTCTGTGTTTGATTGATCAAATGGGAATTCATGGTGGTGTACGTGGTCATTCTGTGAGTGCAAACTACAACAACCGTAATGGCCTTGTTGTTTTCTATTTGCCAACTAATCCAGGATTTTAACGTAGGTTAATACTGTACTTGTGACCTATTTTATCATCTAAGCTTTTAAGAACATCAGGATTTGACATATGTTGGCAATGCTTAGATATAATGTGCTTGCCCTGCCAAGCGCATGAAAGGTAAGTTTAGGAATGATTGAAATTGAAGAGATTACTCTTGGTCAGTAGAAGCCAATTTATCTGCTAAATATCTTTACTGTTGTTGAACTGAGCAAGTGGTTCTCATGCTGTACTGTGGTATGGTATATACCTTATCTGGGAATGATGCTAAAAAAGCAGGTTTCCAGACCCCATCCTAAGAGTCTGATCTACTAGCTTTAGAGTATGATCCAGGAACCTGCATTTTAGCAGGTTTCTCAGTTAATTGTGGTGCAAGAGACCTGAGAACCACACTTCGAGTTGTACCAATTTAGAGATCTTTAAAATTATATTTATCCTTGATAATCTGTGGGTGTACCTATCTGAGAATAGTGGTCATTTAGAATTAGGTATACTAGACAGAGGAAAATCTCAAGTTGGTGGGCTAATGGCTGCTTGAAAAAAAAAGAAACCTTCCAGTTTTGGTGTTTCTCTTTTTTTTTTTTTACAATTTCCTAATGTTTTCCAAATGGACTATCTGTGCTCATTAGAATTTTTTGCATAACTCTAAGTATACAGTGTATTTAGATTTTAAAAACTAATTTTAACATGTTGTAAGGGCTTTTATATTAATACAGGCAATATATTTATATTAAAAAAAATTCTGAAGAGGTCAAAGAGGAGTTCAAGAAAACTACCTTGAATTTCTGCATCATGGTATATCTGTGACCCTGACTTTTGAATTCATATTTTTATATATTTTGATTGACTCTTTGGACTCTTTCTCAAGCCTGCTAAGAATGCTCTTGTCTCAGAGTCTCTGCTTTTGCTGCTTTCCCAGCAGAGACTTTCATATTCTGTCTTCTCTTCTCTAGATCTTGTTCAGCATTACTGCTGTGGAGCCTCCTTGTGCCGACTTTTAGAAGTTTATGGTGTCAGCTCATCTCTAAAACCTGTGTTGCTCTTTCCCTGCGTTCTTTTTCTCCGAGCCACAAACTACCTTTTAATATAGTCACTGTTTACTCATTTGTTTTGCTCATTCTGATTTCTTCCTTAAGAATATAAACTATGGAAGGGCAGGGTTCATACCTGTTTTGCAGGGTGCTCTATCTTCTGTGCCTGCCTGGCACCTAGTCGGTGCTCAGTACATATTTGTGGAATGAGTGGATGGGTTGAAAAATGATTATTAAAATTTTAGGAAATGTAAATAAGTCCAAGGACTAATACATTCCCTACTGTTCAGCTCAGTTCAGTCGCTCAGTCGTGTCTGACTCTTTGCAACCCCATGAACCGAAGCATGTCAGGCCTCCCTGTCCATCACCAACTCCCAGAGTCCACCCAAACCCATGTCCATTGAGTCGGTGATGCCATCCAGCCATCTCATCCTCTGTCGTCCCCTTCTCCTCCTGCCCTCAATCTTTCCCAGCATTAGAGTCTTTTTCAAATGAGTCAGCTTTTCACATCAGGTGGCCAAAGTCTTGGAGTTTCAGCTTCAGCATCAGTCCTTCCAGTGAATATTCAGGACTGATCTCCTTTAGGACGGACTGGTTGGATCTCTTTGCAGTCCAAGGGACTCTCAAGAGTCTTCTCTAACACCACAGTTCAAAAGCATCAGTTCTTCTGCGCTCAGCTTTCTTTATGCACTAAATATTTTCTGAAATGAATAAAATGATGCATCTATACCTGGATAAATACATTTTTCACTAAATAATGAGGTGGTGGTGGTTTAGTCACCAAGTCGTGTCCGACTCTTGCGACTGCATGGACTATAACCTGCCAGGGTCCTCTATCCATGGAATTTTCCAGGCAAGAATACTGGAGTGGTTTGCCACTTCCTTCTCCAAAATAATGAGGTAGGTGCATATGCAAATAATGTGTTGGGTGAGGCAAAATAGGAATAATTTAATATTCTCTGCTCTGTAGATAATAATGATTGAGTTTTAGTAATAATGTCTGCCTATAGGGGTGAAAACATGATAGTTAATTATATAAGACAAGGAATTATGAAGGTTATAGCTAATTGACATTATTGACTAATTTAACTAGTTCTGCTTTCTAAAATATGACTTGAAATTATGTAGTCTAAAAGCCTGCCTGAGGTTTGGTTGCATGTAACAGAAATATAAAATAATAATGGCTCAAACAAACATTAAATGAAAAAGGTTGGAGGTAGGAAGTCCAGCAAGTTTCCAGGGATCTTGGCTTCTTCACCTCCTTTTTAACCATCTTTTAGGTCCACTCTGCATCCTTCTAATCCTCTTTGCCCTCAGCCTTCATCTCCACGTTCCAAGCAAGAGGTAAAGTGTGAGCTGAAAGGATGGGCAGCCTTTGCTAATGTAAAGAAAAAATAAGTCCTAGTGTTTTTTGTGTTCAAGTATTTGTGCAAATATAATGTTTAGTAATACACTTTCTTCTTTTTTTTTAATTTTTGTTTTGTATTGGTGTATAGCCAATTAACCATATTGGGAGAGTTTCAGGTGAACACAGAAGGGATTCAGCCATACATGTTCCTGTATCCATTCTCCCGCAAACTCCCCTCGCATCCAGGCTGCCCCATAACACTGAGCAGAGTTCCCTGTGCTGCACAGTTGATCTTGTTGGTTATCCATTTTAAATATAGTAGTGAGTACACTGTCTTTATTTCTAAGATTATTTTCTCTAATGCTAGATACATCTGCATTTTACCACACGTTTTTCAGGGGACATTTAGAATTCATTGACTTTAGGTCTTATGAAATAGCAAAAACAAAGGTGATTTTTAAACAAGGAAATGTACCACTGGCTAAAAATACAGATATTTTGAAGAGTTTATTATACTCTTTCTGCTGCATTCACTTTCATAAAAAAAAATCACTTTCGTTAAAAAAAGAACTCTAAAATGTTTTTCTTTGAATTTGTTGTGTTTATGTATCTTAGAAATAGAGTACATTTAAGAAACTAGTCAAAATAGATTTTCTTAGAAAATCAAGTAACAGTTAACTTGGAACCCCATTACACAGTTTAAAGCTAAACATGTGCTGGATATTTTAGACTTATTAAATTACCCTAGTACGAGTCATTTTTCATTTTTAGACAAGGTCAGTTTGGAAATTCGATTTAAGAATTTTGGTTAAATTTTCAGAAGATGAAGATTCAATTATGCATTAAAAAGAATTTATTGACTATGATGATTGTGATACATAACATGATCTCTAGATTAAATCTGAGAGAATCTTTACAATATTAAATCTTCTAATCCATTAACATCTTATACCTCTATTCCTTTGTTTAAGATTTTTACATTTAACTTAGAGTGATTCCTTTGTAATTTCCTTCCTTATAAAGTCTTCAGGTGGTTGGCAGGATATAAAGAATTAATGTGATTCCTTTTTATTATACTCTTAATAAATTTGTGTAAAATTTCTTCTTTAAATATTTGTAAAACTTCACCAGTGAAATCACCTGGACCTGGGAGATTGTGGGAAAGTTTTAAATTTAGACTCATATTCACATTCAGTCTGTGTAGGTTTTCTCATTCTTTCATCAAATTTGGTAACTTTATTTATCCAGGTTATCTTGAAACTATATTGTGATTATTTTTAAGATTTTTGTTGTTGTTGTTCTTACACGTTAAAAACATCATCTGACCCAAGCTAAAGAGACAAATGGTCCTTTTGTTATTAGTGATTAGAGTCATGGTAACTGAAGGCTGTTGTCAGCCATATTGATTTGTTGTTGTTCAAGGGTGACCTTTCAAATTGTTCTTCATTTCAGTTCAGTTCAGTTACTCAGTCATATCCGACTCTGCGACCCCATGAACCACAGCCCGCCAGGCCTCCCTGTCCATCACCAACTCCTGGAGTCTACCCAAACCCATGTCCATTGAGTTGGTGATGCCATCCAACCATCTCATCCTCTGTCGTCCCCTTCTCCTGCCCTCAATCTTGCCCAGCATCAGGGTCTTTTCAAATGAGTCAGTTCTTCGCATCAGGTGGCCAAAGTATTGGAGTTTCAGCTTCAACGTCAGTCCTTCCAGTGAACACCCAGGACTGATATCCTTTAGAATGGACAGGTTGGATTTCCTTGCAGTCCAAGAATCTTCTCCAACACCACAGTTCAAAAGCATCAATTCTTCGGCACTCAGCTTTCTTTATAGTCCAACTCTCACATCCATACATGACCACTGGAAAAACCATAGCCTTGACTAGACGGACTTTTGTTGACGAAGTAACGTCTCTGTTTTTTAATATGCTGTCTAGGTTGGTCATAACTTTCCTTCCAAGGAGTAGGTATCTTTTAATTTCATAGCTGCAATCACCTTCTGCAGTGATTTTGGAGCCTAGAGAAATAAAGTCAGCCACTATTTCCACTGTTTCCCCATCTATTTGCCAAGAAATGATGGGACTGGATGCCATGATCTTAGTTTTCTGAATGTTGAGCTTTAAGCCAACTTTTTCACTCTCCTCTTTCACTTTCATTAAGAGGTTCTTTAGTTCTTCACTTTCTGCCATAAGGGTGGTGTCATCTGCATATCTGAGGTTATTGATATTTCTCTTGGCAGTCTTGATTCCAGCTTGTGCTTCCTCCAGCCCAGCATTTCTCATGATGTACTCTGCAAATGAGTTAAATAAGCAGGGTGACAATATACAGCCTTGTCGTACTCCTTTTCCTATTTGGAACCAGTCTGTTGTTCCATGTCCAGTTCTAACTGTTGCTTCCTGACCTGCATATATGTTTCTCAAGAGGCAGGTTAGGTGGTCTGGTATTCCCGTCTCTTTCAGAATTTTCCACAGTTTATTGTGATCCACAGTCAAAGGCTTTGGCATAGTCAATAGAGCAGAAATAGATGTTTTACTGGAACTCTCTTGCTTTTTCCATGATCCAAGGGATGTTGGCAATTTGATCTCTGGTTCCTCTGCCTTTTCTAAAACCAGCTTGAACATCTGGAATTTCGTGGTTCATGTATTGTTGAAGCCTGGCTTGGAGAATTTTGAGCATTACTTTACTAGCGTGTGAGATGAGTGCAATTGTATGGTAGTTTGAGCATTCTTCGGCATTGGAATGAAAACTGACCTTTTCCAGTACAGCCTTGACATACTCCTTTTCCTATTTGGAGGAAACTCCACTGCTGAGTTTTCCAAATTTGCTGGCATATTGAGTGCAGCACTTTCACAGCATCATCTTTTAGGATTTGAAATAGCTCAACTGGCATTCCATCACCTCCACTAGCTTTGTTCATAGTGATGCTGCCTAAGGCCCCCTTGACTTCACATTCAAGGATGTCTGGGCTCTAGGTGAATGTGAGTGATCACACCATCATGATTATCTGGGTCATGAAGATCTTTTTTGTACAGTTCTTCTGTGTATTCCTGCCAGCTCTTAATATCTTCTGCTTCTGTTAGGTCCCTACCATTTCTGTCCTTTATTGAGCCCATCTTTGCATGAAATGTTCCCTTGGTATCTCTAATTTTCTTGAAGAGATCTCTAGTCTTTTCCATTCTGTTGTTTTCCTCTATTTCTTTGCATTGATCATTGAGGAAGGCTTTCTTATCTCTCCTTGCTATTCTTCAGAACTCTGCATTCAAATGGGTATATCTTTCCTTTTCTCCTTTGCTTTTCCTTTCTCTTTGTTTCACAGCTTCTTAGGGTGTAGCTATTTAATATCTTGGAAGGTCTGGCCAATGCATGAAATGCTGGGATGGGAGCTGTGTGTCTCTACAGATCTCTAAGCATCTAGAAGCTGCCTGGGAGAGATTGCTCAGGGAATACGCCCATGGAATAGTGGGAATTAAGGACTCAGAGGATCTATTATGGGCATGGCATTAACGGGCATCCACTGTGAACCAATCATGGCCAAGTCATCAGACTCTGTTGATTTTTCTGTGGACCCAAATACACACCCTTAATCTAGCCCATCTCATTCCTCTGCCCCTTGTTTAGTAGACTCTGATCTTCACGTATTTCCTGTTTTGAGATGATTCCTGTGACAGCCTTCCTCACCTGCTTGTCCCTGATAATTGCTTCTAAAACTACTTGTGAGTTAAAGAAATATTAGTGCATGTCTCTGAGAGAGACTTAACACATTATGAAATATAATGACTGGGGCCCATAATGGGGCAGAAAACTCCAGGGGGAAATAAAAAGATAAATGAAAATGTCTGAGTGATGGTAGAAAATATAGCCCAATTATACAATACCTACCTACTTGTGGACAAATTCATTTCAGTTTATTTTCCCCTCTTAGTTTTGTTAGTACTAGAAAGCACTGCTGTGGATTTTTAGTGTGTAATTTCTCTTTATTTAGATTATATACCTGATGGCAGAAATGTGCACTTTACTGTTGCGTAGGGGCAAATTTGCTCATTAGCATAATGAGCATAAAAGAAACACCGTGAGCATCCTAGGTATTCCGCCTCGTGGCTCCTGTCTGTCATGACTTCCTTTTCCCTGAAGAAAACTCTCTTGTAACTTCTAACAGCGTAGATTCGCTTTGCTTGTTTTTAAAGTTTTATAAACAGAATCCTGTGATATTTATGTGTGACTTTCAGTCCAATTACATTATGTGGTTCATTCATTTCATTGTGTATCGTTCATTTTAATTGCTGGGTAGCACCCCTGTGTGTGATTATCCTGTGATTTTTAATCTCCGTGACTAGGGGGAATCTGGTTTTTGAGAGAGGTCTGTGTGTCTCCCCGATCCCTCCTCTGAGGCAGCCCGACTCCGCTTGGCGCCTGCGGTGGGTGCTGAGTGAGAGAAGGCTTTTGCTGCCCTCCGGTGAGGGGTCTGGGATTGACGCAGCTTCCTGCTCCCCGCCTCTGCTGGGGCAGGGCTGGCAGCTTTTGCTTCTCCCTTCTGCCTGTTCGGGGTTTGGGGAGGGGGCATCTCGCCCTCCCCAGAGGCACGTGAAGTTTGCGTTTACTCCCTCCTCATCGTCGCTGGGAGTAAGGGTGTGTGTCTCCTCTCTGAAGGGTTCCTAGCTGAAGGGTTGTGCTTCATTTGAGAGGAGGCTTCAGAGACCTAGGCCGAGTTCCACGCCTGTCAGCTGCCACGTGCCCTACCCGCTCGGGGACGGTGTCTGACTTGCCCCCCTCTTTCTCCTGAGCACCCCACTGAGGCCTGAGGCGATCTTCCAGGCGAGGGCAGCTCAGCTGGAATGTCAGGGACCTCCGGTGGTCCTAAATTGATTTTCTAGTTGGTTCAGCCTTGAAGACTTGAGCATCACAATGTTACGCGGTTCCTTCCTGCCTGCTTTGGGCTTCTCGTCTCTTGCCCACCCCTTGTCACAGGGGAAGCCGTTGCCTGTCTGGTTTCTCCAGTGGCTGGGCTCCTCACTCTTTGGACTTCCCTTGTTTGCTTTGCACTCTGTTAGGTGCTGTGCTTAACTTTTTGACACACTTAGGTAATTGGCAGTCAGCTAACTGGCTTTCCTCTCAACGGAGCCAGCAGGTGGAAATACAGCATCGGCCTTGTCATTGTACCCCTTCCAACCTGAGGGCTTTAATCTAGTTTTATGTCCAACTCCTGCTGTTAAGAATGGAACACATTTCCTGTTTCTTGTTGTTTTCTGTTTTCTTCTGGATTCCTTACTTTTTAACTTGATTACTTTTAGAAATAGTTTACCTATTTCTTGCAAAAGTTAAATTCAAGATGTTTTTTAGACTGAAAACTGAAACCCTAACAAAATATTTGACATAGCATTTGCTGGTACTATATGACATAATTATTATTTCTTATTTGACTATAGGTTTGCACGTTCTAGTTTAGCATTATTTTTACAGATACTGTTATTTCTAAATTATTAAAGCTGTTGCAACTGAAATGTGTTTGTACTTCTAGCTTCTTATGCTGAGCAACATTTCATGAGACAGAGTTTGGTAAACCCGTTTGGTTGAAACGCATTGTTATTACTTTAGGTGCTGACTGTTCTGATGCTGATTTCCAATTGCCTTGATTAAAGTAGAAACATTCTATGGCTTGGATGACTTACATTTCACATTGGTTTGAGCAAGATGATTGGTATGAAGGCCTACAAAGAGTAAGACACATTTATGTTGTATTTCTAATTTTTTCTGTGTTTGTTTTTTTTTTTTTTGCTTCTCATGCAGCTGTATTTCTATGTCATTTATATTGTGGACATTTTTGCAGTGCAGTATTCTGAGGATAAATAAGATACTTATTTGATAGATTGAACAGCAGAGGTAAGAAGATAATATATAAGGATAGTCATCATTATATATTGAAGAAAGGGGTTTTCTTCTATCCTGTTTTCAGATGAATTCTTAATGTTTTCAGATTGTCTTTAGGCTTTAAAGATAAAATAGAATTCTTTCTAATGAGATTAATGGATGAAAATAGAAATAATTTCAAGAAAGTCTGTTTACTTAAGGAAAAACATTTCATGATAGAAATGTGCTAATACCATGGAATTATAATAATATTGTAAAAGAAAATGAAAAAAAAATGTTCTGAAGAAGAGTGCCATGTTCCATTTAATAAATTTTTAGGCAATTAATTATGTTTCAAAGGGATTTGCATTGTTACTATGGCAACTTTTGCATAGCATAGCTATTCTGATCTGTTACTGCAATGGCAGAAAACTGCCATTTTATTAGATACCTTATCAACCTGGATTTAGTTTAGAATAGCATAGAATTTCTCTTTGATTATGTTCACCTTTTAAATGAAAGATTCTTTGATTGTTTAAATGAAGGCAATTTGTGGATTTTACTTTTCATTCATGAGTGGAACAAAAGAGAGAGAATATCCTCATGTAGTTTTTCCAGCTTTTCCCCACCGTGGTTTGTGAGCAGTGTTAGCGCTCAGTCATGTCCGACTCTTTTGCGACCTTATGGACTGTAGCTCGCCAGGCTCCTCTGTGCGTGGAATTCTGCAGGCAGTAATACTGGAGTGCGTTGCCGTTTACTTCTCCAGTGGTTTGAGGGCATATATTACTAAAGATACGCAGTACTGAACGTTCCTTTCTCCTTACTTCTTCAGGGTGCTATCCTAATCACATCAATCAAAGATATTTTCCCAGTATTTTATGTCTTTTGGTTTATCTTTTTAGTTGTAAATCCTCAGCAGTTTAAGCTTCTTGGGTTTTTTTGTTGCAGATTTCTTTTTCAGCTGTGAAACAAGCTGGTAAACATCTCTGGAGCCCATAAATATCTAACTCTTCAGAATAATCCTCGTGTTGTGGATTCTAAAGCATTCTTCATAAGGGAGGCTGAGAGTCCGTGGGTAGCTTACTATCCGGAATTCCAGCCTTACCCATAAATGATAGAAACGTTTCAGCACATGAGTTCACTAGCAGTGTTTGAAGTTGCACTGGACACGCACACAGCCACCCGCCAGGACACGCACATACAGAGACATACACACAGACTGTAACTCTAGCGTCCTTTTTTTGTGTTGTGTATTTTAATTGTAATAGTGCATTTTGGATGTTCAGACAGAAGACTCTTTTTCAAGTGCAGACTGTATATTCCTCTGTGGAAAAGAAAAGGGATGATAGTCTAATTGTGGGGGTTGGGGGGAGTGGCTGATTTAAAAAAAATTTTTTTTTTTTTACTAAAATTATGTGTTCCTTTATAGTGATTTTAAGGCAGCTCATGGAGATTTTTGTGAAGATTCGAAATCTTTCTCTCCACCATAACTCCAGTCTGCCCTTTAACACACTGTTACCCTTTATTAGTGAATTTATTGTTCTGAGACATATTAAAAGAATAACCTGTTCTCATACATAGATGTAGTTCAACCCTAAAATTGCCATATCCTTTTCATGAGTTTGAGCTTTTCTTGGGTCAAGTTTTAATCTGTTCTTATACAGACTTGGATGACAATGAAACATCTTATTATAAATAATGAAAATTGAAACATGATTATTTAATTTCTTCTAAAATTCCACCGTATAATTTTTCAGATGATATGTATGTGCTTATATACCCTATATAGTCAGCATTCAGCATGCCATATTTTTCCGTAGTTGTTTTCTTAATGTTTACTGGAAAAAAAGTTGGTTTTTAAGAAAAAATATATAATTTAGAAATGAGTGAAAAAAAAAAAAAAAAAAAAGAAATGAGTGTTTGAAAAATCACATACAAATATGAGTTTTATCTTAAGATCACTAAATTGGCCTTTATACTTTGATATAAAATATCATATTTATATATATGATATAAAATAATAGCTTTTTGATAGGAAATATTTGATAAAAATATATATTTGGTATAAATATATTTGATATTAAATATAGAAATATATGACAATATATATGTCAAAATATGTATGAAATAATATATTTGATGTAAACATATATTCAATGTCAAATATATGTATTTGGTATAAATATATTTCATATAAGATAGCAAATATACTTGATTTGCTATATAAATTTGATATAATTAACATTTATAGCATATGCATATACTTCTACAAACACGGCGCATGTATATGAACTGGATTTTAACTTAGTTTTATAACTGTTTTTGGCAGTGTTGTAGCTCTAGCTAGATTTAAATTTCATGGGTATGTTATCTGTAATCTTGCTTGTGCAGAGATGAGCTCTACTGTTACACGAACCTAACCCAGGCATACTCTTATAACTTGTTGCCTTTGACACACTCACCCTTCACTGTAGCTACAATGAATGTGTCATGTGTTTCATCCAAGATTGAAACAAAAAGTATAATTTAGGTTGAAAAAATAAACATGCATTTCTGCAGGTCTGCAGGTCCCAGACTACTGACCCTCAGTTGCTTGTGAGGTGACAGTGCCCAGGCTTTCTTCCTGAATCCTCTGTAACCTGCATTATTCGGCGAACTGCACGGCTTAGTACTTCATCTTTACAGTGTGTGTTTTGTTTCTGGGCCAAAAAGTCAGTGTCTTCTGAAGCAGCACATGTTTAGGATGGACATGGAAATACTTCCCAAGTGCAGATAAAAAGAGTACATAATATTTATGACAAATATAAAATTACCTGTCACATACATTTGAAATATAATGGATTACCTATATGTGTGGCATGTTTTGTCAGATTTATATTTAAAATATAAATGTGTATTTTGACATGGGCTTTCAGTTGAATGTTTTCTATTTCCAGTGATGCAGAATAACTAACTGTGTAACCTTTCATGCTGACCATAATATCAAAAGCTGTGGACACTTTGTCTCTTCAGCAATTGTAGATATCACTTAATAAAAGTGATATATATATATATATAAAATGATACTTTTGAAAAATAACAAAAAACTTTTGAATACTAGCAGTTTAAATACATAATTTAGATTTGTAGGTGTGATAGTATTCATATCTTTAATGATGCATAATTTTTAATACTTCATTCAAAAACCCTAATTTTTTAAAGAAGCTGCCATTTTGTTTTTTCCTGTTTATTATTTTAATGGCTGGTTTGGAAAAGTTCTTCAACTCTGAATTCTAAAGGATTTAAGTTGTTGGCCTATAATAAGACTTGTAAAAGCTGCCCAGGAACATACCACAGCAGACTAAATTGTATGAAAATATTGAAATGTTTATATTACCTGAATTAGGAACTAAAAAGTAAATCAAGATACATGATACAGTAAAAATATATTAGCATGGATTTAGAAGTGATTTTTTTTTTTTAATAAAGAGTTAGCGGAAGGACTTAATTGTTTCTTATTTGGCATGTGAGGAGCTCAGAAGTCCTCACTGTGGCCTAAAACAAAACAAAACAATGAGAACTGAAAAATCAACAACTCCTTCTTAGATTCCTAAGAGATTTGAAGTCACCAGGCCAACTGCTGCCCCCAAATTGGGGAGACAGGCATATGGGGAGAATCGCAGTGCGCCAGAGCAGAAACCCACCTGCAGAAACCTCCGTGGGAACCAGAGTCGGAGTGGAGAACCTCAGCGGTAATTGGTGACTTGCTGGAGGCTCGTGTATCAAGTCCCAGAGTTAAAAACTCCCGGGGGACCCTGTAATAAGGAGGCCTCCAGGCTTTTCTGAGTTTTGCCTCTAGGACCTTCACTAGGTTTTCACAGTAAATATCAGAGAAAGAACCCTGCATGCTTCTGGCAAGGGGAGAGGAAAAGGAATTGTTTTGAAATATGTCAGAGCATCCTTCTTCTTAACAAGGCTGCTCTGTTTTACCAGAGCCTGATCTGCAGAGATTATATCTGCACCCAACCTGTCTGGGAGAGGGGATATAGCCAGCCCTTGGTAACCATCCTGTCCCGCCTCGGGGAGGAAAATCTCCAAGAGTAGTGGTGAAATTCCCATTCCATAGGCATAGGCTTATTGGAAGACAGAGAATTAGTTACACTGATGGCACTACAAAGTCATCTTAACATCACAACACTAAAGACCTGCTACTGGCCACAGCTCTTTTAAACAGTGACATCATGTTCCCCTGTCAACAATAAATTACACGGCACACTAAAGAGCCAAAAAAAAAAAAAAAAAAAAGCAGAGTTGAAAGAGATTAAATAAGGATCAGCACCAAAGTCAGATATGGCAGGGATGTTCATCTATGTCCAGCTAATATAGTTGGAGACTTTAATACTGCTCTGTCAGAATAGAACAGATCTAGTAGACACAAAATTAGTAGAGACGTAGGTGAGCTCAACAACACCTTCAAGCAACTGGATGTAATTTGATGTCTATCAGCTACTTCATCTATCAACAGCAAATTACACATTCTTGTCAAACTTAGGTGGGAGATTGACAGAATAGACCATATTCTGGACCAAAATCACACCTTAACAAATTTAAAAGTATAGAAATAATAGCGTCTGCACTGAGACAATGGAACTAAACTAGATATCAGTAACAGAGAGCTGGAAAGTCCCCAAGTACGTAGAGATTAGACAACACTTTTCTAAATAACGTAAGGATCAAAGAAGAACTCTTGAGAGAAATTAAAATTCATTTTGAACTAAGTGAAACTGAAAATACAACAGAATTTATGGGAGGCAGGAAAGGAGTGCTTGGAGGGAAATTTATTGCATTAAATATATTTATTAGAGAAAAAAGGAAGCTCCAAAATCAATCATCTAAGCTTCTGCCTTAGAAGACTAGAAAAGGAAGAGCAAATTGAATCCAAAGTAAGCAGAATATAATAAATAATTAGAGCAGAAAATAAAAGGGCAAGAGACTTGAAAAGAAGATGACAGATGACATGCAAGCTTATGGAAAGATGTCCAACATCACAGGGTATTAGGGAATCAGAGATTAAAGCAACAATAAAACGCTGCTACACGCCTGTTAGACTGGTCCATCTAAACCACTGACAACAACTTCGGCAAGAAGCTGAAGTAGCAGGAACGCTCATTTCTGTCTGTTGGGAATGCAAAATGGTGCAGACAGTCTCACGTTTCTTTTCCAAATATAAACTCAAAATTTGTTTACACACAAATCTTACATCCCAAGGATAAACTATAAAAGCCTATTTAATTCACACGTAGTTTAAATAATGTATATTTTCAGTGAAAATTAATATTGCTGTAACATTGTGAAAGGGAAAGTGTGTGTGGTTTTTTTAATTTATTTATCAGGAATGCTCAGTGTCATTAGTGGAGGAAGAAACCTGATATTTGTAGCAGTTTCTTATACTTGTAAGCACTCAAAAGCACAGTTTTTTTTTATCATGCTAATTTTCACTGCAGATTATTTACTTCTCTAGTTCCACTCAGATAAGGGAATTTAATGGGGTGAAGAAAGAAGATTTGGGGTGGAATAAGAGATCTTTTCAGGAAGTGGAATTATGAAATAGAAGAGATAGAAAGAAGAAAGTAAGTTTTTTAAATGAATGAGAGTTAACATGACTGAGTCTGGGCTTGTTGACTCTAAAATCCTCTGCCCTGCCATATGAACGATGTATATTCTGTGATTTACAGTTTCTCTACCCCTCTTCACAGTGAAGGCTGCTGGTCACCCAGCTTGTGTTCCCGCCTGATGTACCTCAGATGGTGTTTGTGAGGATGCTAGAGGCGATGTGAGACGCAAGTTCTGAGACAGAGACCACAGTACTCCCAATACTGTGTTGCCTCACAGTGTTTCACATGTGAACTTGCTGCCTTGAATGAGTTGCCAGTATTTGAAACTTGGTACATTTACATGAAATTCTGGATACTTCTGTCTCTTTGGGAAGTCAGTGGTACTCGACCCTTTGGACAGGAATGTGCTTTCTACGTTTCACTCTGTCCCCTGTCACTGCTGGTGGGATTCCCAGCCCTTGATCAAATGTCAGTCGTCATTTATTTTATAATCTTGCTTCTCTAATAGAAATGACCTGCCTTGATGTCTGTTGCTATTTGGAGATTTCAGCTCCCATTCTTTGAAAGCATACACTGAGATGAATTGTGGTAGCAGAAAATTTTTTCAGGGCATAGAGATAAGGATTTAGGAACACAGATGTAAAACTACGAAGAGGCGATTTATTGAATAATGGAGATGACCAGCATTCCTCTGAATTTGTTTTTCAAGGTGAACATGTCCCAGGCAAGGCAGGTGGGACTGCTGGCTGCTGGGTGTCAGCCGTGGAACAGAGATGTGTGCGCTGCTAGCGGAGACAGGTTTGCGTACTGCGCCACCCTGGCCATCTATGTTTATCAGGTAAAAGAATGCTGGCTCTTGTCAATTTTTCATTTTTTCAGGTAAGATTAATATTTAATTAAGTTTGAAAAGCTAGTGAAATGCTATTAAGTCTGCAGTTTAGTTAATAAAAATACTTAATTAACACCCGATTTGAAATTCCTGAGTTCAGTTTTCTGCATTGCGCTTAAGACCCCATGTGGGTAATTTGTAAAGTCAGAGAGGGTCACTGATATGCAAAATGACTTCTTCATGCACTTGTATTTATAGACTCTTCCACTGAGCGGCTTTAACAGCAGTTTTTTCTATTAGATACTTGACATCTGCATTATCTACTGTTGGTAACCTAAATCATTAACTAAAACTTATAAACCTGTTCATCCCTACACGTACAGAAAATGCATTTATACCTTTAAACAGGCTCATGGCGTTGGGCATAGGAGCCTATGTTAGCTGTTAAGCTTTTACTGCAAGTATATGGTTAAAGAAAGACTGGTGGCATTAATAGATAATATAATAATGACTTGAAAAAGTATCATATAACACTGTGAAAGATTCATTATGTGTTCAAGGGAAAAACCATGTTCAACAAAATGACAAATACAGTAGATAACAGTATGTCATAAACATGTTAAAAATGATAGATGAATTGATCTACTAATTAATGGCACAGTTACAAAGGAAATAGGAAAATTAGGCTATTCATTTTGTCCACTTGCATATAAAAACAACATAATGCCCTTTCCAAGAAGCAATAACATAAAACAGGACCAGATGATACCACTGCTCTGCAAACCTTGCATATCTTAATAATGCAGTAGTGAGCAGTTGGCTTACTTAATGTACATTTTTTGATTAAAATACAATTTACAAACTGCAGAAAAATTATTTCAAGACCAAGATATTTTTCCTTCATAAGTAGATAGGGCTACAGAAAATATAATAAATCTCTTAATTATACATATTTAAATGTACATTTATTTTTAGTCATTTTAAAATTGATATGTTTAATGTCAGTCCTCTCTTATCTTTAAAAAAAAATGGTCTTGTTCCATTGAATACATTTGAATTCACTTGAAAGTAGAGCAAGCTTGAATTGTGTTCATATCTTGTTATTAGGTATCCTCATCTTCATGTGTGCAGCTTTTAAAAAAAAATGTGATTATTAATGGAAAGTGCATTACCTAAAAAGAAGCACTGATATGTTTTATTTATATTTTTTTAGTTGGATCACCATTATAATGAATTCAAACTCCATGCAATTATGTCTGAACATAAGAAAACAATCACAGCGCTCTCTTGGTGTCCACATAACCCTGACCTGTTTGCAAGTGGCAGTGCTGATAATTTAGTGATCATTTGGAATGTTGCAGAACAAAAAGTCATTGCTAAACTTGACAATACAAAAGGTATATCTCTTAACTGGGATTTACTTGTTGAATGAAATATTTTTATTTCAATAAGCAAAATATTTTACTTCAATAAGCTCAGGTTTTAAAGTAGTGTTTTGCAATAAGAGTCTATATAAGAAACACATTTCATGTCATGACTCATGTTTTTGTGTGTGCATGCGTACAAACCAAAACACAATTTCATGAAATAATCAGACTTAGTACACTGATTAAAAACATAATCCGTACCAGATAATTTATGTTTAAATATAACTTTAAAAATTCAAAAATAAATATAAAAACAATAATTAGAGACAATTTTCTCAGTGAGACAATTATAAGAGATTAATAATTAACCTTTGTATTTTGTCTTTTAATTTTAAAAGGGGTTATATATACATCATTGTATTTTGTTGCCCTAACATTTATGTGAAACAAGTGGTCAGCTCATTTTAGTCAGATCCATTTTACAGATGAAGAACCAGGCTTAGGTAACGTGACTTGTTTAATTTAAGGCAAAACTAAAATTTAAATCTAAACTCCTGATAAGGCTGTAGTTTGTAGCATTAACTTTGTTATTAAATGCGTATAGTAGCATTTAACTTTTCATACATTTAATCCTTACGCCTGCAATGCAAGAGACCTGGATTTGACCTCTGGGTTGGGAAGATCCCCTGGAGGAGGAAATGGCCACCCACGCCAGTATTCTTGTTTGGAAAATCCCACAGACACAGGAGCCTAGTGGGCTACAGTCAGTGTGGTCGCAGAGTCGGATGCAACTGAGAGAATAATACTTAATCTTAATTTATATTTAATATGCTTTAAAGCAGGAATTGTATCCCATACTAACCTAGAACACCTAAAGTAGGTCTTATGCACAAAAAAACCTCATTGTACGTTTTCATTGCTTACAGTAAGAATTCGTTGCTTTAATATTGGGTTGGCCAAAAGGTTTGTTCCAGTTAGAAAAATCCAAATGAACTTTTGGGGCAACCCAGACCTGAAAGAAAGAAAGAACTCTGTAAGTTTCTGTGAGTATGTGAAGCATATGATCATATGAAGTGGTTTTAACCCAGAAACTGGGTATACTTTTTCATCATAGACATACTCTCTGCATGTTCCCTGTGGTCTTTAGGGTGACTTTATAAATTAAATTCCCAAATAAGAGGTAATTTTTTTAACAATGAACATAACCTCGTATTTTGGTTGTCTCGGAAGCGTAGGATGCAGATGATATTGAATGGCGTGGCCTTATGCCACATCTCCCGGTTGTGTATCTGTATTTAATTTATTTCAGGGACGCCTGCCTCTCTCAGCTGGTGCTGGAATGCTGGGGATGCTGTGGCATTTGCTTCCCACAGAGGCCCGCTGTTCATCTGGACCATCTCAGGACCAGACAGTGGGGTGACTGTGCACAAAGACGCCCACAGCTTCCTGTCTGATATCTGCATGTTCAGATGGCATACACAGAAAAAGGGGAAAGTTGCCTTTGGTCATACTGATGGAAGTCTATCAATTTTTCAACCAGGTAAGAATGTTTTTTTAGTCAGATGTCTTAAAATTTATTTTTCTTATTAACATATGTAATTTCATATTTACATGGCATAGAAAGTTAGCAGTATTTTAATTTTTAAATAATAGTTGTGCTTGGGCTTCCCAGTGGCTCAGTGGTTAAGAATCCGTCTGCAAACGCGGGAGATAGAGATTTGGTCCCTGGGTCAGGAAGCTCCCTAGAGAAGGAAATGGCAACCTGCTCCAGTATTCTTGCCTGGGGAATCATACGGACAAGGGTTGCCTGTTGGGCTGCGGTCCATGGAGTCGCAAAAAGTTGGACACAACTGAGCACACAGACACACACAGCACAATAGTTGTGCAAATATTATCTAGTACTATGCCGATTCCAAATAACCATTAGAAGTAAATTTTATTTGTAAGACATTTTAGTATGTTTCACCATCTCTTAGGGACACAATTCAACCTGTAATAACCCAATGCAGATTCCTTGACTTCATTATTCTATAGGATTTTTAGCAAGTAATGTGCACAAAACATTAGGGTAGTCCTGTGGTGTGTTTTCCTTGCATGTGCAAGAGCTCATGGGTCATGAAGGAAGCACAACTTTCCAGCTCTGCCACTGCATTCTAAACTGTGAGTTTGAAACTCTGAGACCATTAGCATTGATACCAGCAGCGTTAGGTCCTGTCCTGAGGGGTGGTCCGCCTTCCCTTCTGAGCGACTTAACTGTCACCACAGACGGTTGCTCTGTCCTCTGGGCTCTCAGAGCAGACTGTGATCTCAAGCTCTCTGCTGTCCTGTCTTTCTCTCTCTTGGAAGAAATAAGTATTCGTGGAGGACTGCCCACAATAGTGCAGTTCACCCATCTTTTGGAAGCAGTGATTTTTAAACCCTGCTTAGTGTGTCTGTGGATTTCTTTGTGTGTGTTGGGCAGTGGCGGGGTGGGATATCTTGGCAGGTAGTCCAGCTGAGGCTTCAAGCCTTCTGTTCCCTTTCAGTCTGAAAAGCACCACTTTATTCTTTATTGGACTTCATGTAAAAATTCTCATATTAATAGGGGATTCTAGGGTCAAAAGAAGGAGAAGGCAGTGGCACCCCACTCCAGTACTCTTGCCTGGAAAATCCCATGGATTGAGGAGCCCGGTAGGCTGCGGTCCATGGGGTTGCGAAGAGTCAGACATGACTGGGCGACTTCACTTTCACTTTTCACTTTCATGCTTTGGAGAAGGAGATGGCAACCCACTCCAGTGTTTTTGCCTGGAGCATCCCAGGGACAGAGAAGCCTGGTGGGCTGCCATCTATGGGGTCGCACAGAATCGGACACGACTGAAGCGACTTAGCAGCAGCAGCAGCAGCAGGGCCAAAAGAGGTGGAAAACTACTGCTTTAGCTGTTTCAGGTTATATCCTTAGACAAAAGCAGATCATTAGAAAACCTGTTTTCAAACTTCATAGTAGAAATGTTTTAATTAAATTGACTTTGGTATTATTCCAGGGATATGCACTAATCATATTTTCATTGTTTTCTTTTGGAAATGTTGATGGCGTAGTGCTTATGTAATGTTGCTTTTATAATCTGATATGTTGGAAAACAACATGTAATGATGTTGTTGCAGGAAGAGCTATGGTATCTTTCAATTGTCTTATTTTTTGAGTAAGCACTTCTTTTAAAGTTTATGATACTTAGGAATAATTGGTACTTTTGTTAAGGTTGTAATCTCTAAACTTAGCTGTTTCACTGCCTTTCTGTTGCAAACGAGTGGAACATTTAATTGCAGTTTCCATGGGGTATGTCAGCAAAGGCCTTTTTTTCATTATCACCAGTGTGTATATAATTTGGAATAAATAAGAGGATTGTTTGCTGGTCCTTTTCTTCACTTAATTTCATTTGTTTCATCTCCCTACTTTTCTGGCTGCTTGTTTGTTGTGGTAGCCAGGAGTGAATTACAATGTGGCAAATGATAGTATGGATGAGGATGGGTGACTGTAAATATTGGGATGCTGTTTATCATACACCCACTTCAAGGCAATTAACTTGTTTACTCTTAAAAAAAGAAAAGACCTCTGGTGTCATCTTGTTCTCTACCATAAAATAAAAAAGTGAGCACACAGAGATTCAGTATCTTGGGACTAGGATTTGGACCCAGGCAGCCCTCCAAAGCCTGTGCTTTTAATCAGAACACAATATTCTTCCTTTTGATGAGCACCTCCCTACCCCTATGCTACTGTAACTTAATGAAATTGTAATTGTTGACAAGATCATGTGGGTTATTTTTCCACTTTTTTTCCCTAACAACTTCTCAGAAGCAAATAAGAGACATCCAGGATACTGGGGGTTGCCTAAGCAAAGCAGTTCTGTCCAGCTGCATCCTTAGTTGTTCGCCAAGTTGTGTCTGACTTTTTGCGACCCCCATGGACTGCAGCTTCCCTGTCATCCTTCGGACAAACTCTAAATTCCCCTGCATTTGCATGTCAGTTATGACTTCCACATAGAAATGCCAGACTTGTATTCCCAGGACTCTTGGGATCAGTGGTCTGCAAAGAGGAAGTTCAAATGATCTCAGTTGTTAGTCTCATTTTGGAAATTTTGTTGAAAATCATGTTCCTTACATTTGAATAGGTAATAAAAGTCAGAAGCATGTGCTGAGACCCGACTCTCTTGAAGGGACAGACGAAGAGGATCCTGTGTCGGCCCTGGAGTGGGACCCGCTCTCTACTGACTACCTGCTCGTGGCTAATTTGCATCATGGGATTCGCCTCGTGGATTCCGAGTCACTTTGTTGCATAACGACGTTTAGTTTTCCCAGTGCAGCAGCTTCCGTGCAGTGTCTGGCCTGGGTTCCCAGTGCTCCTGGGATGTTTATAACTGGAGGTAACTTTACCTTGTTCCCCAGAGTTTCAAATATGTGCATATTCTTTAATTGAGTCAGGGAAATTGCACTCTTTTATTGACTGATTTTGTGTAAGACATTAATCTCAAATATTATCATTTATTGCAGTAAATACCAAGTTTACTTTTATTTCTATTGTGTATCATTAACATAATGACAAATAAAAATGAAAAGAAGGCCCAGTTTTCCAGGTTCTGGCAAAATCAGAATATGTCCTGCATGTACACATGTGTGTGCCTGTCTGGGTTTGTGTGTATACAAAAGGGAACAGCAGTTCAATTTCAGCCATGGCTGGATGACAATAAAGGTACTGACTAGAAAAACAAGTTATATGAATGAGAGGTCTCTCAGCCTCACTGGTAGTTTTGGGTCATCTTTTCCTAATCATAAGACAGTCAGCAAAGCTAAGAAGTGATGGAGGATGGGAAGATGAGGAATTTAAAATAGTCATTAGGAATTAAATGACTTCCATTCACCTAGGTTCAGAGAAACCCAGTACTTTCAGCTGCTGTATAAATACTTCCCATATTTGCTAAGTCTTAACATAAAAGACAAAAGAGTCTTTATCCTTTCAACAGCTTTAAAGCAGCCTTTATTCTTTAAGCACTTAAACTACACATGGAAGTAGATTCTTATTTATATATGTTAACTGACTTAATTATACATGATATAATTAATGATAGACATGGGAATTTTGTTTTTATGTATTATTATTACTGTCCTTATTATTGAGATGAAGTTTACATATTATAAAAATCACCAAGTTAAAGCGTCCAGTTTAGAGGTTTCTATGTTCATAACGTTGTACAACTGTAACCACCATTTACCTCCAGAATCTTTCCTCATCCCCCGATAGACTCTGTGCCCATCAACAGTCTCCATGACCCCCCAACACACTCCCTAGTCACACATGTTTGTACGTTAACCACTGATCTGCTTTCTGTCTCTGTGATTTGCGTATTCTGAATTCACAGAAATTGAATATTCTGGATTCACAGAAATTGAATCATTCAATGTGTGGCCTTTTATGTCTGGCTTCTCTGATTTAACGTTAAGTTTTCAGGATTCATCCATGATGTAGTGTGAACGGAGTACTCATTCCTTTGTATAGATGGATAATGTTCCATTGTATGGATATGACAAATTTTGTTCATCCGTTAATCAGTTGATAGACACTCAGCCTGTTTCCACTTTTGTGCTGTTATGAAATAATGTTGCTGTGAACGTGTGTGTGCAGGCTTTATGTAGACGTGTCTAATTCAGTTGGGGGTGTATGCAGGAGAGCAGTTGTTGGGTCATGTGGTAACTGCATTCAGTCAGTTGAGGAACTGCCAGTCTTGTTTCTGGAGTAACTTATTAAGGTGGGGATTTTGGAAGCAGGGGGTTTTCTAGTTCCTCTTCAGGCGTATCAGCTAGTCCTTATGTGGCTGCAGGTGAGCAAGGAAGCAGTTTACAAACGCTTCGAGAGAGGAAGGATTGTTCATCGTGGGGGTAGAAAGTTTTCTGTGACTGGCTTTCCTAGAGCACGTTGTCACTGGGTGGTTTTTTGTGAGAAAATCATCATATCTGTCTTTTCTGGGGGAAGCTGCAAAAGCAAGCAGCCTCTTAGCTTAGAAGGGGATTTGAAACAGAAAAAAAAAAAATTGCAAAACCTGCCAAAAAATTTAAGGGATGAGTATCATTTCAGCTGCTTCTTTGTATTATTATATAACATTGTGTGAAGAATGTCAGTAAGTGGTGTTAAAAATCTGGCAAGTTGAAATTTTTTTATTACTTTTATATCTCAGCATTTTATGTTTCAAATAAAATGTGCTAATAGAATGCTTTTCTTTTGATCTGACTAGATTCCCAAGTGGGTGTTTTACGCATTTGGAATGTTTCTAGAACAACACCTGTTGATAATTTTAAATTAAAGAAAACAGGATTTCATTGCTTACATGTACTGAATTCTCCTCCAAGGAAAAAATGTAAGTAAAAATGTTAAAATTTAGTATTTAAAAATATCATGTTTGCTGCTATCAAATAATATAATGATATAAACATAACAAATACTGGATGCTACTGAAAGGCAAATTTTTAAAAACTACCCTTGATAATATGTGTGCTAAAGTTACCATCAAAGCCATATAATATCTAATATCGCTAAACTGAAGATATTTAGAGCAAAATTACATTTTTAAATGTTATTGAATGAGGATATTAAAATAATATTAAATTGTCTACATGGGGAAAATGAAATGATGGTACTGGTGAAAATAAGAAATAGAGTGATAGGATTAAATAAAATTGCTCTGAATCGGATATGAAAGTGAAAGTGAAGTCACTCAGTCGTGTCTGACTCTTTGTGACCCCGTGGACTGTAGCCTACCAAGCTCCTCTGTCCATGGGATTCTCCAGGCAAGAGTACTAGAGTGGGTTGCCATTTCCTTCTCCAGGGGATCTTCCCGACCCAGGGATCAAACCTGGGTTTCCTGCATTGGAGGCAGACGCTTTAACCTCTGAGATCTAATAATTTATAGTGGTATCATTATTTTAAATTATGTTTACAAGAGCATATTCACATTCTAAGGGAAAGTTTTTTTTGAAAGAAGACAAAATATGTGATAACCTAGTGATAACCTGTATCAGATCTGACCTGCAGAATTGTAAGATAATAGATTTGTACTGTTTAAGCTGCAAAAAAAAAAAGAAAGAAAGAAAGAATATGCAGAAAATAACTAAGCAAGGAGACTTTTATACAAAGTTGGGGAAATGAAACTGTATAAAAAGTAAACATTGACAAAGAAGAAATTAAGATGCAAATGTATGTCAGACAGTTGTAATTGTTGATTTGGGTGCTAAATTAAGTGAAAGTGAAAGTCGCATAGTCGTGTCCAACTCTTTGCCACCCCATGGACTTATTTAGTCCATGGAATTCTCCAGGCCAGAATACTAGAGTGAGTAGCCTTTCCCTTCTCCAGGGGATCTTCCCCACCCAGAGATTGAACCCAGGTCTCCTACATTGCAGGTGGATTCTTTACCAGCTGAGCCACAAGCTAAATTAAAGTGAATAATAAATAAGTCTCAAAAATAGTTATTTTCATTGGATTGAAATTTTATGGACGAGGGTTATTAGTTTTAAAAGAAAAAACTTCATGTGTGTTTGTATGTGTAGAGGAAGAAGTAAGCTTTTATATCAGCAGTTTGAAAGAACATTGATTCCAAAATAATCATGCTGTGTTTTAATTTATGGGCAGTAAGAAATTAAAGATTCAGCACATACTGTGATTCTTCACAGTAATTTTTATTCGTCTTGTTTCACTTGCACTCTATACAGGTCTTTTCAAAATAATATCCCATTTTGTATATATGTATGTGTGTGGGGGGGCAGTTCTGCATAGTACACCTGTGGCAGAAAATCTGATCATTGCTTATTAAGAGTTTACTGATATAGATTCTAGATAAAACAAAGGAGCATCTATATATATTAAGTCCTTTGACTTCATTCCAGCATGCGGAAAGCCACTGGCATAAGGGTTTATTACTTTCTTTTCTAGTTTCAAACCAGTCCCCAACCAAAAATCATTACACATCCTCCACGAGTGAAGCAGTCCCACCCCCAACTCTGACGCAGAATCAAGCCTTCTCTCTTCCTCCTGGTCACGCTGTGTGCTGTTTCTTGGATGGTGGCGTTGGACTTTATGATATGGGAGCCAAGAAGTGGGATTTTCTTAGGGACTTGGTATGTCTGTGGTTTTTCTTTCTTTTATAATGCAATGCTCATTTTGTGTATAAAGTGTTGTTTACTTTTACTTATGTATTAATATTGTCCTAAGAATATTTTTGTAGAGAACCATACATTAGGAATTTATTTTGGTTGACTGAAACTTTTTATAAAGATGTCTAGAACTATTAAAAGTATTTAATTGTAAACATTAAATTTCTTTTAAAAGTACTGTCTGCTTAGCTTATCGGGAATATTCTGCATTTGGCAGCATTCCCATTACTGTGTAGGCCATGTTACCCATGTGTATAGTATTGGAAAATCATGTTGTTGCTCTATATTTTGGAAGCAAAATGAGAAATAGAATGTTCTTTCAGGACGAAGGAGAAAGTCCATCTCTGCCAGTTACTCTAAGCTTTCTTGTTCTCATTCATGAAATGAGCAAGGTTGTGTTTTCTAAGGTTTATTTCTATTATTGAGTCATAATAATTTTATGAGTCTACAAACTTCTGTTGCAATGACCATGAAGCCTCTGTGTAAAATAGAATACAGTCCTGCTGAGAACTCACATTTTGCCTGGTTTTCTTCTGTGCTTTTTTATGCTGCATTCCTAGGGTCATGTGGAAACTATTTTTGACTGCAAATTCAAGCCTGACAACCCCAATCTTTTAGCAACAGCTTCATTTGATGGCACCATAAAGGTCTGGGATATAAACACGTTGACTGCGGTATACACTTCCCCGGGGAACGAAGGGGTTATTTATTCCCTTTCATGGGCTCCAGGTAAGAATGTTTTTTATTAAAATCAGGAGTACGATTGAATGATTCTCCTAACTTTTATATTCATCTGCATTATCTTCTGTCCTTCAGTGCCGTCTTACTCCAAATGATTGTGGAGGCAAATTAGTATCAACATATGTGTTGGTACAGTTTTGAGGGTATTTAGAATAAACTCCCTGAGCAGGCACTTTGATTTCTGGGCCCTTCCGTATGGTGTGCTGCTGCTGCTGCTAAGTCGCTTCAGTCGTGTCCGACTCTGTGCGACCCCATGGACGGCAGCCCACCAGGCTCCCCCATCCCTGGGATTCTCCAGGCAAGAACACTGGAGTGGGTTGCCATTTCCTTCTCCAGTGCATGAAAGTGAAAAGTGAAAGTGAGGTCGCTCAGTCACATCCGACTCTTTGCGACCCCCTGGACTGCAGCCCACCAGGCTCCTCCGTCCCTGGGATTCTCCAGGCTAGAGGACTGGAGTGGGGCCGCCGCCTTCTCCATCCGTATGGTGTAGTCACATCGAAAAGCCACAGTACATCAGGATGATACTGACCCATCTCATTTTAGCTGCATTTGTATCGATCTGCCTGTAAAGTGTTAGTCGCTCAGTCACGTCCAACTCTTTGCGACCCCCATGAGCTGTAGCCCACCAGGCTCCTCAGTCCTTGGAATTCTCCAGGCAAGAATACTGCAGCGAGTTGCCACTCCCTTCTCTGGGGAATCTTCTTGACCCAGGGATCGAACCCAGGTCTCCCGCATTGCGGGCAGATTCTTTACTATCTGAGCTGCCAGGGAAGCCCTATAAAGGTGTAATATATTTTACATGATACAAGTTTTCCTTAATATTTTCATGTAACTCAAACATATAAAAATAAAATTTTTTTTCTAAAAATTATGCTACCTATCTCTTTCCCTGGTGCATCTGTTTTGTGAATAAGAATGATCATCAGTTTGATTATGAGCATGTAATTCTGTACAGACTCTACTTTTGTAATATTGAAGGGTTTTATGGGATACTAGGGCCTTTTCTTGGACTCTGTATGGTGGAACCTTTATACTTTCCTGTACATAAAAAAGAAAAGAGATGCCTTATGAAACCTCTGGCATTTTCTCCCAAAACATTAAATTTTCCTGTAGTGAATAACTGTAAAAACTAAACTGAGTTTTTCACTTTAAAAAGTATGTAGAATGTTTTACTTATTTGTCCTAATACTAATATATGACTTAAAAACTGACTTATAGCCAGTATATGGCTTATTTTTTTAGCTTATCTCCTCATGCACATAAATTTTTAGCCCTGAATATATATACTGGGTTTTTAAAGGCTTTGATGTCTTCAGACTTCTATTTTCTTTACCCTATTTTTAGAGTAGAATCACAGGAAAAATTTTAGAGGTGCAAATAAATGTGAAAACTTTTCCCCAGTAATTTTAGAGCCCCAACAGGGTAGCAGAATGAAAATCCTAGAAAAACTGGTGAGGACTGTTTTGTAAAGTACTTACAGTCATTTATCACAAAATAATTCCTCTATATTTTTTCTCCTAGGTAGCAGGTAATAGCTGTTTCTTTCTTGTAATAGAGAAAACCTCTTCTTTGATTGCCTTGTAACAAATTCAGAATCATCTACTAACTTAGCAGTAGTTTGATTTTCATAGATTTTTTTTTCTTAAAAATAAAGAGCATTATGTTTTTGATGGATAAAATGAATTTTTTCATGTGTCTTGCTTATGGAAATATTTACTTTCCTAACCATTAATAGTTTACTAAAATTGTTAGATGGTCAGAAAAATGTAAATGCTGACTGGATATGTAACAATACTGAGGAATTATTGATAGTCTTCCTATTTTTGATTATACTAGTTTGATCACATTAATAAAAGAGAATCCTGTATTTTAGACATCCATCCTCAACTGTTTATTGATGAAAGAACACAATGTTAGAGCTTTGCTCCAGAAAATCCAGTAGGGGGCTGTAGACGAAAATAAGATTGACCATACTTTGATAATTGTTGAAATTGTATGATATATTTATGCACTATACTTTCTGTCTATATTTGCATGCAATTAATAATTTTCATTATTTAAAAAAAACTTGAAGCACTTTACAAACTCAAGTCATTTTCAAAAATTACATTTTTAAAAAGAGTTGCATTTGTGGCAAACATTTCATATAATGTCTACCAAATTGTTTCCTAAGGTGATTTAAATTGTATTGCTGGAGCAACTTCCCGAAACGGTGCTTTTATTTGGGATATTAAAAAGGGCAAAATGGTACAACGATTTAATGAGGTAGGATGTATTTATTGCTAGCTTAATAATATAATGTCTTATATGGCCTCATGTATTTTCAATGCTTTTCTCTCTACATTTAATAGTTAATCAGCAGGTTGCATTATATTTTGTTAATTAGAAGAAAGTCCAAGAGGACATGCATATGCTAAAATGAATTCTGAAAGATGTAGTTAAGTCTAAGATACAATTATTCCCCTAAAGTTGCATTAGAGGTTCAAAGGAATTTTAAGTCATCTTCCACAAAATTGTCTAGGCAAATACTCAAAAGTTAGAAAAAGACTAAGCTCAGAATGTGTCCCAAATCACAGTCCCAACTTTGTCACTGATTAGCTTTTGACATAGAATCATTTTATTGCCTTGAGCCTGATTGTTCACCTATAAGATGGTAAAGTTGGATGTTTTAGTTCTTCTGAGTCTCAAACTCCATTTTTCCGTAACACATTGTAAAAACTCCCTCTCTCCTCTTGGCAGTGTCACAGACTGTACTTCTTCTCCTTGGAGTTGAATTGTCCTTCCACTTTTTTCCTGAGTTCTGTTAATCTTTGCAAAATACATATAATCTCATTGACAGTGCGTTGGCTCTGAAGGGAGGAAGATACCAACAGGGTCTAGGGCTGTCCCTCAATCTCTTGAAATTTCATTCAAGTGGTCACAGTGATTACTGTACTTAAACTGTGGCTGGTGTCAAGAGGAGACTAAAGTGACTTTTTCTCTGGAGCTTTAAGGCTGTTTTTCTAAGGTGGTCTTAAGCTTACTATTCTAACCTTTTTTGAGGAGGGTCCATCTTTATAAGGATGGACACAGGAATGGAGGAGGTCTTTAGACTCATTCAGTTGAAGGAGTCGGGGTTCTCCATTAGCTGAGTTCATCCTCATGAACTCAGTGCACTTAAGGGTCAGTAATGTCCTGCTTTTTATTTTGTGAGGCCCATGTAACAGTTAATTGAAGCCAGAAGTGTTCATTTTTCCCACACTTATTATCCTAAATTTAAGCAATTTTGATACTGGTTCTAACTATGCTTTTGGACGCTGGGAAAGCCATGAATGACATAAGAGACGTCCTGGATGCTTGGGGCTGGCTGTCAGGTTGGGGCTGCCTAGTGCTAATGAGAAGGTACTTAGGTCACAAGAAACCAAGATGCTGGGAAACTTGGAAATGAATAGATCATACCCATTACCTAGTTGATGAGTGACATTCCTGTGTATAGATTGTATCCTTTGTGTTTTTAAACGTTCTAATCATATCAGCTGTAATTATATTCCTTTACCCTTCTCCAGTCCAAGAATACAGATAAATGTAGAGATTTGTTATGTAATAATAACCTTAAACCTTCTTTGTTTTATAAAAATAAAATTTAGAAATTTAGAACAATCTATAATAACAGTTGCTTGCAGTATCTCTTCTACTGTAGTTTTAATAGCATTGGGTTTGAAAACTATAAGTATCTTCATCATTATGGGAAGGGTGGGCTTTCCCAGAAAAAGGTATAAAGCTGAGCTTGATTCTACAGATGACTGACAGACTTTGGGCCTTTATCAGTGTCCCCGAAAAGGAAATAGAGGCACCCAGTCTATGTCTTAAAACAGTGGTTTTGTTTCTTAAGTGTGATAGCTTTACGCATTCGTAAAGTGTGTATTCAGCTTTCTGTTGTTCACAATCATGTCTGTAGTATCATCTAGAGCAAGTTCCTAATAGAAAAGTAATATTAGAAGAAGTAAATAAATAAGAGAAAAAAGGGGTGAATTATTTCTTATTGATAGGTATTTTGCATTTTTTGAAGCATGGAAAAAATGGGATATTCTGCATTGCCTGGAGTCATAAAGATTCCAAAAGAATAGCAACCTGCAGTGGTGATGGTTACTGGTAAGTACTGCGTATGAAATCACACTGTCTGTAAGAATGCATTTGATAATGTTAAATGTCTCATGTTAGCACCTGTATTAAAATACTTGATAAGATTCTGTTTGTACAGCTCTGCCAGCTATCATAAATATTACTTATGGTGGCTTCCCAGGGCCACTAGTGGTAAAGAGCCTGCCTGCCAATGCAGCAGATGAGACCCAGGTTCGATCCCTGAGTTAGGAAGATCCCCTGGGGGAGGAAATGGCAACCCACGCCAGTACTCTTGCCTGTAAAATCCCATGGACAGGGGAGGTTGGTGGGCTGCCGTCTACGGGGTCACACGGAGTCGGACACGACTGAGGCAACTTAGCAGCAGTTAGCTTTACCGTGTATTTTCAGGGCATTAACTTACTTAATGAATACCACAGTCAATCACTAAACATTTGTAAGTATAGGTTACCACCACTCCCTAGTAGCCTCAAAAGTTTTGGTGGGCCTAGAAAGATCCCCTGAAGAAGGGAATGGCTGCCCACTCCAGTATTCTTGCCTAGAGAATTCCATGGACAGTAGAGCCTGGTGGGCTATAGTCCACGGGTTCACAAGAAGTCAGACAAGACTGAACGACTAACACGTTCACTTTCACATAGCAGGGATATTTTAAAAGGGTCTTTTCCAAAGACTTTTAAAACTTTGCAGTACATTAATTTACACACAGCTTTGTGTTCCTAATGGAATTAATAGCCCTTATATTATGGTAATAATATAGAAGGATACCGTGTGCTCAGTCATATCCGACTCTCTGCAACTCCATGGACTGTGGCCCACCAGGCTCCTCTGCCCATGGAATTTTCTAGGCAAGAATACTGGATAGGTTGCCATTTCCTACTCTAACAGTAGGGTCTTAAGCTTCATTTATTTTTGCATTAAAAATGTATGGAATGTATTTGGGGAGAAGGGCTCCTCCAGATTTCTAGTTGTATCCCTTAAAAATGTGCCATGAAAATATTATAATGACTTACATGTCTTAGACTTGGTGTAATAATACATACAACCAACACTGTAAATGAGTTGTTTTAAACATAAATTTTCCACTGTTAAATTTTTGAAGCTGAAAATCTAATGCTTGTGTTTTAAAATATATGTATTATACTATGCATTTCCTAAATAAAATATTTTCTAAATAAGAAAGTATCTCCTTTAAATAGGTTTCAGTGGGTTGCCATAATTAATACTATGTGATGTAAATATACTTATCATAATGATAATATCATTTACATGGTACTTTTAAATGTTCCCTGTGCTTTGCAGACAAGGTCTCTACCCTAAAACACTTTTGTCTAAATTATGTAGTTTTGGCTTTCTTCCTTTGAATAACATATTTAGAATGTTGTAATTTCTATTAACATATTATACTTAATTTCAGTATAATTCGAACAATTGATGGTAAAATACTACACAAATACAGACATCCAGCTGCAGTATTTGGTTGCGATTGGAGCCAAAACAACAAGTAAGTATTTTTTCCTGAAATAAGTAATAATTACACTTAGCAGATTTTGAATAACCATAAAGTTTGATGTTATTCTCATAAGTAATATTCATCGCTCTTTTTAGGTAATATTCCCCTTATCTCATCTTGTAACTGCATGTTTAACCATCTGTTTTTATTCCATGAAGTTTTTACATGATTTAGGAATATTGATCCCTACTTTCAAATAACTTGCTGCTGCTTCAGGGAAAAGCATACAGCTCACTAATGAAAATGGAAGTCAGTCCAGTCTGTGTGTGGCTTCTGAGAGATGTGGCCCTTGCTCTAAACCCTGTTAGAAATCTCTGTGGTGCATTGTCCCCATGGCTTTCCATTGCCTCCACCTGATACAAATGCCATGACATGGGGTGATTTCCCAAGACGTGGAACTTAGAATGGTTTTGAAAGGTCACCCTTGCTTAAGAACCTGGTATTTACCATGTAAAGATCAGCTTAGATTTAAAAATTAATCCACATCAAACCTCCACTAAAATTGATCCTTTAAGCCATTGCACTTCCAAGAATATTGTGTTCCACACCTCTCTTTGACAGGATATAAATTATGTTTATATGCCATCAAATATGTGGGATCAAATATATCCCATCAAATATATGGAAGATAGTGAAGGACAGGGATGCCTGGCATGCTTCAGTCCTTGGGGTTGTGAAGAGTTGGCCATGACTGAGCGACTGAACAAGAACAAATTGTATTTAAGAAGTCAAACTTCTGCTTTGAAAAATGCAGATATGAGCACAGCTTTCTGTTGCTTGAATCTCCCAGCAGTTTCCCGTTGACCTTGGGATGGCATGCAGAGTCCTAGCCAGGCAGCCCCTGTATAAGCCGGCTCCTCTGTGCCTTATCTCATTCCCGGCCTTGCTACCTGTGCTGCTTACGTCCGGCCACAGTGGCGTTCAGCTTCTTGAACCAGCCAGCTCATTTTTGCCCCAGGCTTTTGCTCCTGTTTTCACTTGCATCTAGGATTCTACTTCCCACCCCACCCCACCCCACCCAGTCCACCCTGACCTGGGCATAAATAACTTCTCCCTCTCTCTCAGCTCAGGAACCACTTCTGCAGAAAAGTCTTCCATGAACTGCATCTTAGATAAATTTCCCCTGTAGTATCATATACCTTAGGACACAACATCAGAAAATTAAGTTTTAGTTGTGAATTGGCTACCTCTCCCTGAGATAAGCAATGGTTCTCTATTTTTCGCAGAATATTCTTACTAAAACACTGTGCTTCTCTCACCGTGCCTTGAAAAAGTAGACGTGTAGTCAATACTTGTTGCACATGCAAATGAGTAGAATTACCTTGTATCTGATCAACAGAACCGTTCCACATTCTTATTTCCCTCCTTTATGGGGTTAATAAAAATTTAAGAATTTGACCACTCAGGGGGAAAAAAGATATGAATGCAGTATGCTTTGTTGGTTAAGAAAGCTTAAAAAAAAAAAAAAAGTCCTTTATACTTAACTTTTATGTTTACTGGTAAGCCTGTCTAATAAATTTCATTTTTCATTTTGACATTTCATTTTTGTTTTTAAAAATCTTTTCTAAATGTTCTAATTTCTGTATTTATATTCTACTTAGTGTCTTAGGAGATAAGTGAAAAACATCTTGAACTTATAAAAGTTTATTCATATTCCTCAATTTATAATTTGGATAGCTGTGTGCACATTTAAAGTTTTTTCATTTCTAAGATTTTATATCTGTGTATCTGCATATACATATATAAAATATACTCCTGTGTACATGTAGATATTTGTATTATGCAAAATATATTTTCCCACATGGAGAAACAAGCCTGTTTATCAGTGAGCCTTGGATGCATGTAATCTATACATTTCAGACCAACCAGCATGCTAGTTTAAAGATTTCTGTATTTTGACTTGTAAGCTTTAATAAATACAGCTATTATAACCAATATGACAAAAATCAGCAGTTCGAAGTTTGGAGGTTTTGATGACAATTGGGTCCAAAATGTGTAGCTTCCCTCTTTACCTTTGGGCCTAGGGACTGTTTCTATGATTGTTAATGTTCCTTGGAGAGACGGTCGTGTCTGGTTCATGATTTCACAGGTCTGCCTAGTACTTGAATTCCACTGGTACTCCAGGCATGACCACTAGTGTCTAGCTAGTTGCTTAGCTTGTCTCACTCTCTTAAGAATAATGAGCAATGATCATTTAAAGGTCATACCCACATATTATATTTCCAAAGGATTCTTCTGGATCAAACAGTTAAGCATCTCAAGTTGGGGAAACCACCAAAGAGAAGTGGAAAACCAGGACTGTGACTGACTTACTGTCAGATGAGTCAACCCTGGTCTTTGGGGAGTTTTCTAGTACACTTCTGGGGGAAACATTGCTATTTGTACCAATACCACAAAAAAATCTACTAGCAGTCAGGGCACATAGTAATTATTATTTTTTTTTATTTTTATTTTTACTTTATTTTACTTTACAATACTGTATTGGTTTTGCCATACATTGACATGAATCCACCACGGGTGTACATGAGTTCCCAATCATGAACCCCCCTCCCACCTCCCACCCCATATCATCTCTCTGGATCATCCCCGTGCACCAGCCCCAAGCATCCTGTATCCTGTGTCGAACATAGACTGGCAATTCGTTTCTTACATGATAGTATACATGTTTCAATGCCATTCTCCCAAATCATCCCACCCTCTCCCTCATAACTTGCCTACCAGCAAGTCAGCAAATTTCAGTGACCATTTGGGACCCTTTTCAAGTTCCAATAGTTGCAAAATATAAAGGTCTGAGAAGTATTCAAGTTATGAATCTGGGCATCTTGAAAAAACAAACAGAGAGAAGTAAATATACCATTATCTCTCATCTGAGGGAAGTAAAGAATTTACCTGATTAAAAGGGAAGCTTGAGAAACTAACTGCAGTAGAGCAGTTTCTATAAATGATGTTTTTGCTTGCATCAGTTTGTAGTGTAACTTCATGAAGGGAGCAGAGCATTCTGGTTTTAGAAATTAGTACAGTGTACATTTAAAAACTGTCAGTACCAGGTATTATCAACCCTTTCATTTTTTTTAATGGGCCATTGATGATGTTTCTTTCAGAGACATGATAGCCACGGGCTGTGAAGACAAAAATGTTCGTGTCTATTATGTGGCCACCAGCTCGGATCAGCCACTGAAGGTGTTCAGCGGGCACACGGAGAAAGTGTTCCATGTACGATGGTCACCTCTGAGGGAGGGGACTCTTTGCAGCGGCTCTGATGACGGGTATGTACCTTTGGATTCTTGTTTCTAGTCCTGAAACTCATAAGCTTGCAATTTTCTAGAAATGTGCTTATTTATATTATCCAACTCGTATGTGGAACTATTCTAAATATGTGCTTAATAAGTAAACAGTTAACAAATATCTAACTGCACACATGTAAAAATTTGTCCGTCCTTAATGTCATATTCACGCTTTCTGGGTCCTTATTTGGGCTTCCCTGATGGCTCAGATGGTAAAGAATCTTCCTGCAATGCTAGAGACCTGGGTTCATTCCTGGGTTGGGAAAATCCCCTGGAGGAGGTTATTGTGCTTGCTGTAGATGCTTATTTCTATCTTACTAAGAACAGAGTTAACAGAAATGAAAATTGTAGAAGGGTCTGTTGGGGAAAATGTCTGAAACAGTAATTCTTTGTAAAATATAGAGAAGAGTTTATTTTTAATAATGTTCTCATATCTAATATGGAAAACAGCTGTACTCTGTTTTCATTAAGAATGAAATAAAAGATGATTATATGTGTTAGTGTGAAGAGAAGATATTTTAGAAATGAGAATGATTTAACTTTTTTCTGGGTTTGTGAAAGTTTCTGAAATCTTGTCTGTGTTTAATATCCAGATGTATTTGCATAGTTTGGGCTCTTTGAATAGGAGATAAATTTAGGTAAGAAAAGTCTTACTTTGTAAGAAAAGTCTTACTTTGTGCTAGTAAAAGTTGTAATAGTAGCCACATTATCCTGTCCTAGTATAAAAGAGAAGAAAAGATTTTTTTAATATAAAGCGGAAAGAGATATATGCCTTAAATAAAAATGTGATGTATCTTCTAATGCTGTAATATAACTTTTGGAGTATTGATATTTTGATATTTTCAGTTTGATATAAATCTGTAACTGAAAGATGATTATGAGTTATCCAACCAGAGTTGGCATCTGGAGGTCTTAAATTGATTTTGAGTTAAAATTTTACTTTAATAATATTTGTATTCTAAACTCACTAAACTCCAGTAATATTATGAATCCACCTATATTTAAATTTTGTACTTGATCTGAGAGTGATTCCACAGGCTAAGAAACTTATTTTACTGACATAAACATGAACTGTTTACTGTGTTGATAAAAGCACAGAGCTCTGTAGTGACGTAGAGGGGTGGGATGGGGGCCTGTGAGGCCCAAGAGGGAGGGTGTATATACATATAGCTGGTTCACTTTGTTGTACAGCAGAAACTAACACAGCATTGTAAAGTCATTATCCTCCAATAAAATATTTTTTAAGCATAGATAGGAATTGATTTTTCAAATAATATCCATCATCATATATGCTATATTTTCATGATACAAATAATCTGAGTGCATTTAAATGATTGTATACATGTTGTTAGTCATATTTTTCCTTCAGCTTTATCTGCTCTGGATAATTTAAGAAAGCAATTTTTCCAAACATAAATTGTGAAATCATATATGTAGTATCAGTAGCAAATGACCAGCAGAAGTAAAGAAGAAATATTGTAATAGCCTGGCTGTAGTGCAACTAATTATTCATTCTTTCTGCTGTGGAGAATCAGCATATCTTGAAACATAAACTGCTTTTTCAGTATGCTAAAAAATAATCACTAACGGTATGTGCTCTGTTAAAAATATATTGACCCTTTAGATAAATTATACGTTGAATGGTATTTATGTATAATATTCTGTTTTCAGTTCTGTTCGAATCTGGGATTACACTCAAGATGCGTGCATAAATATTCTTAGTGGACACACGGCACCCGTGAGGGGACTGATGTGGAATACTGAGATCCCATACCTGCTAATATCTGGCAGCTGGGACTATACTATAAAAGTATGGGATACACGAGAAGGAATATGTTTGGATACTGTGTGTGATCACGGTGCAGATGTATATGGTAAAGTGTTTTTCATGTACTTCTAAACTTTGCTGTATTAATGATTCAGTTTCTGAGGAATACAGTATTTTTGAAGAAATCTTAACAGTGTTTCATTTTGAAATAAGACTTACCTTATTGGAAAGTATGCATTCAAGAAGTTTACTATTTCAATAGCAGAATGCCCAGAAGAAAATAGAAAACACCCCCAGAAAAGATTAGAAGATAGCTGTTGTTAGCACTGTGGTGTCTCTGTTCTGCAGAGAAGCACACACACACCCCCCCACACACACCCTTGCACATATTCACCTGTGAGGCTTGGGTTTTTCACACTTGCCATCACCCCAACAGTAAGTTGTAAAACAGGAAATCAGTCATAACTTAGTTATGACTTATCTAGCCATTCCTTGACGTACTCCTTTTCCTATTTGAAACCAGTCTGTTGTGGCATGTCCAATTCTAACCGTTGCTTCCTGACCTGCATATAGGTGTCTCTAGAGGCAGGTCAGGTGGTCTGGTCACCCTGCTTATTTAACTTATATGCAGAGTACATAATGAGAAACGCTGGGCTGGAAGAAGCACAAGCTGGAATCAAGATTGCTGGGAGAAATATCAATAAACTCAGATATGCAGATAACACCACCCTTATGGCAGAAAGTGAAGAGAAACTAAAAAGCCTCTTGATGAAAGTAAAAGAGGAGAGTAAAAAGTTGGCTTAAAGCTCACCATTCAGGAAACAAAGATCATGGCATCCAGTCCCACCACTTCATGGGAAATAGACGGGGAAAGAGTGGAAACAGTTTCAGACTTTATTTTTCTGGGCTCCAAATCACTGCAGATGGTGATTGCAGGCATGAAATTAAAAGACGCGTACTCCTTGGAAGGAAAGTTATGACCAACCTAGATAACATATTCAAAAGCAGAGACATTACTTAGCCTTGCGCCAACAAAGGTCCATCTAGTCAAGGCTATGGTTTTTCCAGTGGTCATGTATGGATGTGAGAGTTGGACTGTGAAGAAAGCTGAGTGCCGAAGAATTGATGCATTTGAACTGTGGTGTTGGAGAAGACTCTTGAGAGTCCCTTGGACTGCACGGAGATCCAACCAGTCCATTCTGAAGGAGATCAGCTCTGGGATTTCTTTGGAAGGACTGATACTAAAGCTGAAATTCCAGTACTTTGGCCACCTCATGCGAAGAGTTGATTCATTGGAGAAGACTCTGATGCTGGGAGGGATTGGGGGCAGGAAGAGAAGGGAATGACAGAGCATGAGATGGCTGGATGCCATCACCGACTCGATGGACGTGAGTCTGAGTGAACTCTGGGAGTTGGTGATGGACAGGGAGGCCTGGCGTGCTGTGATTCATGGGGTCGCAAAGAGTCAGACACGACTGAGCGACTGAACTGAACTGAACTGAACTGAGCCATTCCTTTACCTGTATTCTTAGATATTTAGGGCAGTGTTTTATTTTTTAATACAGTACAAAGTTTTGTAGTATAAATGAGTTGGGAATGGAAAATCAGATTTCTTATCTTTTGCACATCACTTTGCTCTCATTTGTAGCACCCAAACATGGATGGGGTTAAGTAGTTGAATTACGAATGCAAAATGATAATTGAAGGAAGCTAACCCTAACTAACGCACTCCAGTATTCTTGCCTGAAGGATCCCACAGACAGGGGAGCCTGGCAGGCTACTGTCCACGGGGTCACAAAGAGTCAGATACAACTGAGCGACTAACACTTCTCACACTTAGGAGGTACATATAAATAAAAATTTGTCAGTGCTTCCTTTAGTAAATGGCTTTATTTCTTCCACCAGGTTTAACATGCCACCCACGCCGCCCCTTCACAATGGCCTCATGCTCCCGGGACTCTACAGTGAGACTCTGGTCATTAACACCATTAATCACTCCTTTACAAATAAACATTCTGGCAGACAGATCCTGGGAAGACATCATCGGGAACACAGGTGTTGAAACTCTGCACGTATTAGACCTTTCTAAATACGGTTTGATAAGCGCTCTTTCCTTATTAGGTTGTGTCCCTTCTCCAGATTCTGCCATAGAGCCGGGCGCGCCCCCTCTGCTCTGTGGCAAAGTGTCAAGAGATATCAAACAGGAGATAGAGAAACTAAGTGGAAACCTTCGTGTGAAAAAACTCAGATGGTTTTCAGAATGTTTATCTGTAAGTATTGTAGGCATTAAATGTGAAAATTTCCCCTTTAGCCAAAAAGAGTCATGACGACTTTTTCTTCTGAAATTCATGTTTACATGTGTTGTCCCAGTGTAAGAAAGCAAATGGAAACCAGAAACTGTAAGTAAGCTAGGAATCTCCCTGGTGGTCCAGTGATTAAGACTGCATGTCCCAATACCGGGGTCTGGCTTCGATCCCTAGTCAGGGAACTAAGACCCTGCATGCCACTTGGTGTGTGGTCAAAAACACAAATAAAAATAAAGAGATACAAATTTCTTTTAAAAAAGTCAACAATAAGGAAAATATTGTTTCGTTAATTTCTCAAGTTTTATATGCCTGCATTATATTTTTAAAGATGCAAAATGTTCTGAAGTTTTTACTTCATGTTATGTCTTTGGGTGTCCTGTATCAACTTTTTAGCCTCCAGGTGGCAGTGACAATTTATGGAACTTAGTTGCAGTGATAAAAGGGCAAGATGATAGCTTACTCCCTCAGAACTACTGCAAAGGAATTATGCACTTGAAGCATCTGATTAAATTCAGAACGGTAAGTAGCATATGCAGTTGTGCCGTGCTAAAACAAAAATTACTTTTGCCTTTTTGTCATTAAAATATGAAAATTATTTTAATGTATATAATTAGAATGGATAAGCTAAAATAAATGAACACTGAAGAGACAAATTTTCAATAAAAATTGATCATGATGGTATGAATTATTTGGTAACCCACTAAGGCAGTCATGATTTCCACAGATTGAATCTCATGAAATTCTTCAAACGTCACTTGGAAGATCCTTGAAGTGCTTTACCTTTACCCTATTACCGGCTGATCATGTGTGTGATTTTTGTCTCAGAGGCCTGCTAGGCTGTCTTCTGGGATATGTTTTATTAAAAATGATCGTACCTTACCGTTTAATGGATTTCAGTGCACCTTGTCCATGAAGTGATATGCAGTGCCAATAGAAACCCGTCCTGGGATGAGAAAGAAGGAAAAGCTTTTATATTTGAAGTATCAGTGGTTGACTTAACTCTTAGACCATGGGGAGCATTGTGCCAGGGGTGTGGATTTGATGGTGTAAGAAACAGTTATTTCCATAAAGAAGTACTTCTTTGATTCAGTCAGTTCAGTTCGGTTGCTCAGTCATGTCTGACTCTTTGCGACCCCATGGACTGCAGCACGCCAGGCCTCCCTGTCCATCACCAACTCCCGGAGTTCACTCAAACCCATGTCCATTGAGTCAGTGATGCCATGCAGCCATCTCATCCTCCGTCGTCCCCTTCTCCTCCTGCCCCCAATCCCTCCCAGCATCAGGGTCTTTTCCAATGAGTCAGCTCTTCCCATCAGGTGGCCAGAGTGTTGCAGTATCAGCTTCAACATCAGTCCTTCCAGTGAACACCCAGGACTGATCTCCTTTAGGATGGACTGGTTGGATCTCCTTGTAGTCTAAGGGACTCACGAATCTTCTCCAGCACCACAGTTCAAAAGCATCAGGTCTTCAGCGCTCAGCTTTCTTTATGTCCAGCTCTCACATCCATACATGACTACTGGAAAAACCATAGCCTTGGCTAGATGGACCTTTGTTGGCAAAGTAATGACTCTGCTTTGATTACAAGCACCTAATGACTATAACAGTTACCTTTGGCACTATAGAAGCCAACGAGAGTGAGCCAGTAATTTTTAGGTTTTTATTAAAATCCTTTATATATTTTTTCTCCACCAGTCGTATACTACTTTATCACTCACTACCTTTTGACCTCTGGATTTCTAAATGAGTTTTAAGAAAAATTGGATTCAGCCTCTTCCCACCAGCACCAGCCACATCTGAACCCCACTCTCTACCATAACAAAATATTATGTTTAAAGAAGTATTATACTTTTAGACAAAAAGCAGTGGTTTTTAAAAAATATTTAATTTCCAGCTCTGTATGTTTATAGTGTGTATCCATATTATACTTTTATAATCATCACTAGGTCTTGTGTAACAAAATTCAGGAAATTTCATTTTCTTCGTACCCAGTCTGAAGCCCAAGAACTCACCACAGTGAAGATGTCCAAGTTTGGTGGTGGTATTGGTGTCCCTACCAAAGAGGAAAGACTGAAGGAAGCTGCCCAGATACACTTGAGGCTGGGACAGGTTCAGAGATACTGTGAGCTGATGGTTGAACTTGGAGAGGTAATGGGCTGTTAAAGCAAAATCAAGAGAGTTTAACACAGTATTCTTGGTTAAATACTCAATTTCAGGCTTGTCTTTCTCCAGGTCTGGTTGGTCCTCTGCTCACCTGATGTCAAGGGTGTGCCTCAGAGCAGAAGTTATTGCAGTGAGATCCCGGGGAGCAGTGTCAGCATTGTTACTAATAGATACGTCATTACACATGCATTTCCCACCCAGCCGACAGGATCAGGAGCTCCAGGGATGGAGCCCAACACCGGTGCTTTTCTAAGCAAGCCCTGGAGAAAAATATGGCAACCCAGTCCAGTATTCTTGCTGGGGAAATCCCATGGACAGAGGAGCCTGGCGGGCTACACCCCATGGGGTTGCAAGAGTGAGACATGACAGAACGTACACACACAGACACACACACACAGACACACACAGACACACACAGACACACACACAGATACACACACACAGACACATACACAGACACACACAGACACACACACACAAAGACACACACACACAGACACACACACATAGACACACACACAGACACACACAGACACACACAGAGACACACA
>NW_024080475.1:384578-423062 GCF_014754425.2 Oryx dammah
ACACACACACAGACACACACACAGACACACACAGAGACATACACACAGACACAGAGACACACACACAGAGACACACAGACACACACAGACAGACACAGACACACACAGAGACACACACACGCACACAGACACACACACAGACACACACACAGACACACAGACACAGACACACAGACAGACAGACACAGACACACACACACACAGACACATACACACACAGACACACAGACACACACACAGACACACACACGCACACAGACACACACACACAGACACACACACACACCAGCTTCTCACACAGCCTTGCCTTTGAGAACCACTGCCTAAGCCTGGAGTCTCTGATTCCTGAAAAACTCTATGTTGGCTAATATGCTTCCAGTGGACTCCCCTAACACTGTTTGTCCATCCCACACTGGCCCAGAGAAGCATCTTCTCTGAGGGTCAGCTGCTGAAGAGTGCTCCTCCGGCATGTCCCAATCTTTAGGGAGCACAGAATTAGCAAAACAGAGTTCTCCAAAAAGGTTAGGATGGATCCATCCTATTAAAATTGAGAACGTGGGTTGCCTTCTAGAGGTGGGTGGTGACTGAAATAGAGCCAAGCAGAGGCATGGCTCCTGTCCCGCCATCTGAGAGTGGCTTTCCTGAGTGTATTCAGCTTAAAAACTTACATTATAGATTTGAGTTCATTTAAAATAAATGTCTGTTAAGAGTTAGACCACACACTCCAAATGGGTCTGTTTCTGCTTTTCTCCTGTTCTAGTGGGACAAAGCCTTGTCAGTTGCTCCAAGCGTGTCTGTGAAATACTGGAAGAAGCTGATGCAGAGGTAAGGCTGTGCCCAGATGGACATTTAACGTTTTGTTAAAATGGAAACAACATGTACATATGCTAGTAGCCTTGGGATTTTTGACTTTTTTGTTGTTTTAAATGATAACTGAATTTTGTATCTCCTGATACAATAAACAAATCAGTTATAAGTCATTTGGCATTTTTGTATTTGACCTGACGTCTGATAAGAACAGTGATTTCCCCATGTTGATAGAGGAAAGGACGGATCAGTCGACATGCTCACTGCTTAATGTATTGCAGTTGAAATGTATGGATGTCAAGTAGTGCTGATGGTAAAGATGTTTTACCACTAAACAAGGTTATCTGGATGTCCCTGAATGGAATGCAGAAAATGAGATTTTTTTCTGAGGTGTATTGGCTTACTAGAGCTGCCATAACAAAGGACCGCAGAGTGTTTCAAACCACAGAAATGTGTTCTCTCCCGATTCTGGAGGTTCTGAAGGCTAGAAATCCGCTATCAAGCTGTCGGCAGGGTTGCTTTCTCTTGGAGGTTTCGAGAAGGAATCAGGTCCACTCTTCTCCCCTGGCTTCTGGTGATTACAGCCCTTGGCACTTCGGCGGCCCCCTTATCTTCACGTGCATTATCCCCCTGTGTCTCTGAGTCTCCATTCCCCCTTTTGAACGAGGATACCGGTCATATCAGATTTAGAGTTTGCCCTAATCTGGTATAACCCTGTCTTAATTAACTATTTCAGTGAAGACCCAGTTTCCAAATAAAGTCACATTCACTTTAAAGAATCAACCTGCAATGCAGTAGACACATGTTCTATCCCTGGGTCGGGAAGATCCCTTGGAGGAGGGCATGGCAACCCACTCCAGTATTCTTGCCTGGGAAATGCCATGGACAGAGGAGCCTGCTGGGCTGCATGCAGTCCATAGGGTTGCAAAGAATCGGACACGACTGAAGAGACTAAAGCACACACGTGGGTTAGGGCTTCCCTGGATCTTTTGGTGGCAGTGAAGGGGATGCATTCCAACCCATAATATAAGACTATTCTCTATCCTGTTCGTTCATTCCACAAATATTTAGTCCTCACTACGTGCCAGTTACTGACGAGTACTGTTTAGTGAGTAATTACCTTGTTTCTGGCATTAAAAATGAAGCATTTGGGTTTTGTTTCATGGTTTAGAAAAAATTCAGCTGTGACTCACATGTACGAATAAAATCAATCAGAGACTAAGCATGAAATCCAGGGGGATTAACACATTAACCAAGGGAAAGGGGACCGTTTCCAGCAACTACTCTCCCCAAATAAGTGAAGCAATAGGCTGGCTCCAGCCCTCAGACTGCAGGCTCCCTATCCTAAGCTCTAAGAATCCTGAGTGATTCTCAGTTCATGTACCCTCACTGAACAATTGTAAAGTCCTTGCTCCCACTGAGACCTTAATAAAGTCAAGTTAACGGAGGATATTTATGTCACAGAACAATTTTGTTCCAACCCGCCTATTTTTTTCTCTGCTCCTTAGTTCACATGGTGGCCAAAAAATCATCACCCTTCAGCTTCCAGGTTTATGTTTTATGGATTCAACCATTTGCAGAGATTGAAAGGCAGTCTCTCAGTCCAACTTATAAATGTCCTGGAAGAGAGTGTTGTTTGTTAACAGCTGTAACAGGGAAGTCAGAGTCAGATGGTGAAAGCCTTGTTGGGAAAAACCCTAGAACTGGAGACTGTTAACAGTGATCTGTTAGTTGCTCAGCCATGTCCGACTCTGCAGACCTGTGGCTGTGGCCCACCAGGCTCATCTGTCCATGGGATTCTCCAGGCAAGAGTACTGGAGTGGGTTGCTATTTCCTTCTCCAGGGGATCTTGCCAACTCAGGGATCGAACCCAGGTCTCCTGCGTTGCAGGTAGATTCTTTACCATCTGAGCCACCAGGGAAGGCAGACCATATGAAAAGTGTCTACTGCACCCGCCCAGAGGTTGGCAATTGAAATGTAGTTTAATGCAAATACCAGCATAGATTAAATATGCCAGATTAGTTTTCAACAAAACTAAGGTTAAACATTAAGAGTGGGGCTGATGAGGTTGGTCGTTGAGAAAGTGGGACCAAAAACAGAAAAAGAGAGACAGACAGTGATGGATACAGAAAGAGAGAGACAGACAGACACGTGTATATCCTCCATAATCTCCAAACTCAGGTCCCCTTTCCCCCCCAAATATCTGGAACAGTATTTTTCTTTGAACTACCCTGCTTGGGCCACTAACAATGTTTTGCATTTTACTATCAATATCTGTGTTCTTGAATTACCCTTTTTAATGATTTTAGCCTGCTTGCATTTAGAGTTTGTCCATTCATTACGGTGCCATGAAAACATTTAAAATTCTCTGTCTTTAATAGACATTAATCCAGTTGAGAGTAGATGTTCCATCATACATATCTAGGTAACAACTTATTTTTAGAAAGATATATTCCTCACTTTAGTAGATAAGCTATATTGATTTAAGACCTGTTCAGTGCCTTTAAAATAGGAAAATCTGCAGTGTTTTATGGAAGAAACAAGTGCCTATAGTATTGTTTCAGAAAACTTTTATCCTCCAATAATGATGTGATTATAAAGCTAAGTCTTTGTGAATGCTGATCAAATTTTAGATATTTTCAGCATTTCAGAAAATCTGAGTCCAGCTGAGAACCTTGAAATTAGTATTTCGTAAAAAACATTGTTGTTACTTTATTAGGAGAGCTGATCAGTTAATCCAGGAAGATAAGGATGATGTCATTCCATACTGCATAGCCATCGGTGATGTGAAAAAATTAGTCCATTTTTTTATGTCAAGAGGTCAGCTTAAAGAAGCTCTGCTTGTTGCACAGGTAAAAACACGTAATTTACATGGGCTGCACAGCTTTGTGGGGGCGAGTTTGGGAGGGGGTGGTCGTGTTCAAGTGATTGATAAAGTCATAGGTGCCTTGGCCTCTGCCCGTATCCTGGCCATCTTTCCTAGACATTTCCATCACCCTGCCTTTGCTCTGATCACACTGAGTTTCTTTTAAATCTTTAAACAGAAGCACTTGTGAATTCTGATCTGGTCTATTTTGCTGAACACTGTGTACATTTGATCAACTCTTTCAGGTAGACTTGATGCTTCGTGTTGATACAGTGTAATTTATGGGTTTGTTTGTTTGTTTGTTTTCCAAATTCTAAGGGTATCTCCAAATTGTAGTATGAATTTCAAACATGGTTTGAATATACTTTGTTCAAAATAATTTTCTGAAGTTGGTCTATTATCAACAGCCAAAGATTAACCAAAGATTGCATTAAATTCCAGGCTGCTTGTGAAGGAAATGTGCAGACCTTCCATGTTTCGACACCCAAAGGACCTTCTTTTTCTGATGATATCTACAAGGAAGACTTTAATGAGTGAGCGACTCATCCTTTGCTTGGAGTCTATTTTTTGTGGCTGGTTTCCCTTTAGGGGCTTTTGAGGTCATCCTTCCTTGTACACAGAGCGCTTGGCTGTCCCGCGTCCTCAGCTGCATTTCTCACCGCAGTCTCATTTCATCGCAGCGTCTGCCCCTGGATGAGAGGAAAAAGTCAGGCATGTAGACACAGTCTGCACACATCTTAACATAGCTTCCAGAAAAGCAAACTGCATTTCAGTACAGTAATTGCATATAAAGCGCCTAAATCCTTGAAAATCTGATCAGACCTGCTGGGGAGGAGAGGCAGTGAAAATAAACGCTATTTGTGAATGTTTCACCATAGACTCAGTGTGGATAGCATCTCCCTGACATCATTCACAATCCGATGTTGGCGTCTAGAATAACATCTGGGCCTCTTGACACATACACACTAGTGTATATAAAACATAACTGATAAGGACCCACTGTATAGCAAGGGAACTTTCCTCAATACTCTGTAATGACCTATATGGGAAAAGAATCTAAGGAAGAGTGGGTTTATGTATGTGCTTTGCTATACAGAAGAAACTACACAAGAGTATAAATCAACTGTAATCCAGTAAGCTTTTTTTTTTAATCTAAAAAAAATAAATAAAATACTTATGTTTTTAAAAGGAATAGAAATTAGGATTCTCCAGCCTTTTGACCATTTTCAAATCTAATAATCTGCCTTTCTTTGTGTCTCCTCTTTGCTCCTATCATTGATCCAGAAAATAGGATATTTAAACTTTTAGGACACTTATCAAGTGAAAAATGACCACAAAATGTTAAGCATATTAAGACTGACATATTCCTTCCTGGTCCTTTGCAGCTATCCCCTGCCATTTCTAAACTTGGCATTTAATGATCTGTTAGCAACATACACTACCCCTGTTCCCATGTCCACATAAATTTTCAACCTATAATTCTTTTCATGTTAATTGCCCCTATAGCTGAGGCATAAATTATTCAGTGTAGGATAGAATATTCTTAAAATTAGGCTTTTCTGAAAAGAGGAAAAATTGGGAGAGGGAGGTGGTTTGTCAGCTCATCTACTAAGAAAGACTGCTTTCCTGATTTTTACCCCCAAATCAATCTCTATACCCAAACCAAGGATATACAATTAAATCTTGTTTGATCCCTTAATCAGCTTATTATAAAAGAGCATCCATTCACTTTTATGAAGGAGTCCTTGTGTGTCCATTGAATATGTATGCTGCTTCTTCCTAGACTCCTGCAGGAAGCCTGCAGAGAGCTGGCAGAATGGTATTTTCAAGATGGCCGAGCAGTTCTAGCCTCCTGTTGCCACCTGGCTGTGGACAATATTGAGGTACATTTCAAGGTGGCTCGCGTGTCATGATGTTTGAGGGGGAAAGATCCCGTGACTTTCTGTGTAAGATCCGGTTTTGCATGCTTTCTGAGCCTGAGCGATTCCATACTCAGTAAACACAGGTTAACTCTGCAGATTATGAAATCTTTTATTCACCTATTTTTAAATTTTTATCACAAGATACATATTTGTGACAATCTTACTCTAAGTTTTTATCATATATAAGAAGCACTAATGTGGTGAAGGGAAAAATCACTGCCCTGGAACTCAGAATATCTGACTTTTGAAAGCAGTTATTTTTATAAACACTTTAGTATGTTCTTCACAAGTTATGTTTTTAAATTATTTTTCATTCAATCCACTAATGTCATGGGAAAACCATTAAGTAAAGATACTGGTTCTATTTTGCATGTATCCTTAGATATATTGACTGGAAGGGATAATTGATAATCAGTGTACACTGTTGAGGAAGATTCTAAGAATTTACTTTTTCTGATGGACTGAAGGACATGTTGAGGCTATTGCAGACAGCCCGTTGTTAATTAATTCCAAAAATGTAGGCAAAGGTTCAAAACTCTTTAATTATAAAAATTACTCTATGTCCCTTTATCAGCTTTCCCAGCTGAAAATTGTAGTTGCCCTTGCCTGAGTACCCTGTGGGCTTCCCTGGTGGCTCAGATGGTAAAGAATCTGCCTGCAATTTGGGGGACCTGGGTTCAGCCCCTGGGTCGGGAAGATCCCTGGAGAAGGGACAAGTACATTATAGAAATATTACACTCACCATCTTATAAGAATAATCAGCTCTAGGTTAATACAGCTTGATCTACTTTGTGAGCTTGGCGGGGAGTAATGATCCTGCCTGTGAAACTGAAGGCGTTATCTTCTCATTGAGCAAGCTGGCTATGGCGTACCTGATTCGTGGAAACGAGCTAGAGCTGGCTGTGTGTGTGGGCACCGTGCTGGGGGAGCCCGCAGCACCCGCAACCCACTATGCCCTGGAGTTACTGGCGAGGAAGTGCATGATGATCCCAGCGTGGTGAGCGTTCTTCTTTTCTAATGGGGAGTGTGATTGCTCTACAGTATTATGTTATTAATAGTTTCTGCTGTACAGGGAAGTGAATCGGCTACATGTGTGCATACACCCTCTCCCTCTGGGACCCCCTGCCACCCAGCCCCATCCCACCACGCCTCGAGGTGGTCACGGAGCCCCGAGCTGAGCTCCCTGTTACCGAGCAGCCTCCCACTTGCTGTCTGCTCATGCGTGGCGGGCGTATGCATCAGCGCTCCTCTTGCAGTGAGCCCCACCCTTTCCTTCCCCTGCCGTGTCCCCAAGTCCTTCCTCTCGGTCTTTGTCTCTGTTCCTGCCCTGGAAATAGGTTCATCTGTATCACTTTTCTACATTCCATATATATGCGTTAAAATAAGTGATGTTTTTCTCTTTCTAACTTACTTCACTGTGTGTGACAGACTAGATCCAACCACATCATCACAAATGACCTGATTTCACTCCTTTTTATGTCTGAGTAATATTCCATTATATATATATATGTACATGGTGAGCATTTCTAGAGTTAAAGAATAGTTTCATAGTGATAAAATGCATTTTTTAAAAAGTTGCATGTGATATTTTTAAAATGCAATATTTTTAAATGTGATATGCAATATTTTTAAATATCACATTTAAAAATATTGCATTTTTAAATGTCTCCTGTGTAAATAAAAGACTTCCCTGTGGCTCAGATGGTAAAGCATCTGCCTACAATGCGGGAGACCCACGTGTAAGTAAAAGATAAGATTGTGAAGGAAATGGTGCCATGAACATGAATTAATAGTAAGAACGACTGTGAGCATATAATGAAATCTACTATCACTTATTCTGAAGTAAACCAGTTCTAATTTGTGATATTTCAAGCACACAAAGCATCATGAAACAATAGAGCATACACTTTCTAAGATTATCAGGACCACACATTCCCACGTTGTAAATTCTGCATATCTACACTCATTCTGGCTGGTACTTGTGTATTAGTTAGAAGTTTAGAAAATAAAGTCTCTTCTAGTGGAGAGTAATAACAAAGATGGTATGACTGTACACTTGGAACCAATTTGGGTGATGCTCTAAGACAACAGTCTCCAACCTTTTGGCACCAGGGACCAGTTTCGTGGAAGACAGTTTTTCCACACCCTGGAAGAGGGGAGATGGTTTTGGGAAGATTGACGCATACAACATTCATTATGCACTTTATTTCTATTATTATTACATCAGCTCCACCTCAGGTCATCAGGCGTTAGATCCCGGAGGTTGGGGAGCTCTGCTCTTCAGAGTTAAACCTGGGAAAGACCCCGGGAGGCTGGAGCTCAGAGCTGTTCTTCCTTGTGTCTCAGAGCCTGCTCCCTAGGGCGGACCGTGCTTCACCGTGGATGGCGGAGACGGTCCTGTCCCTCAACAGGGGCTTGTTGGATAAAGATGATTTTAGACTTCTGTCTTCTCTTTCCTCAAAATACTTAGAACCTTGAGAAATTTTAAATGAGCTTGCTCGTCAGGACTTCGCTTCTCCGCACTGCCTGCACACACCCCCCCAGTCTGAACAGTGGATGATGCAGACGCCCCTGCTGGACGGTACAGAGGACGATGATGGTGCTGATCACAGCTAAGGACACTGCTGTCCCTGCTTATGCAGTTCACTGCGTGCTCGACAGTGGCATGATTTTACCGAGACTTACTGGTCTCAGTGAATTTTATGACCAAAACTAAAAGTTACATAAATTGGCTTTATAGTTTCTACTCTTAGCTACTATCTTAGTGTAAAATACCACAGACTGGGTGGCCTGTAAACAAGAGAAATGTATTATTCACGGTTCTGGAGAGAGGGAAGTTCAAGATAAACTGGCAGATTTGGTGTCTGATAAGAGCAGGCTTCCTGGTTCTTACTGGCTGTTTTTGCTGTGCTCACATGGAGAAAAGGGTTAGGAAACTCCCTGTGGCCTCCTTTATCAGGGCACTGACCCCTTTCCTCAGGGCTCTGCACTGCACCCTCCCAAAGACTCTACCTGCTAATACCATCACGTTGAGGGTTAGACGTCAGCTTAGGACTTTAGGGGGAACACAGACATTCAGCTGACTACAGCTAAGTCAGAAAGAGAACAGAGCTTCCCAGTCTCCTTTCCTGTTGGGTCTGGAGGCTTCAGAGTGAATCGATAATCTTAGAGTTACTCTAAAATTGACCCGTATCTCACAGTGATGTAAGAGCTCCCTCCCCCCGAAGAACTGAGTGGTGCCCCACCGTCAGCGTCAGATGTGAATGTATCTTAACACTGACCAGCCCTCCTGGGGACCCAGTTCCTTACTGCCTCAAACCCAAGGAAGTGTGAGGTCTAACTCAGACAACTTACCCACAAAGGTGACTGACTGTATGCTAGAAGTCAGCATCTCATTCAAATAAAATGTGATTACTTCTTTCTAAAAACTGAAAAAGGAGCGAACAATAAATAGATATTAAATTTTGAAGAGGATTAAAGATCTTTGAACTGAATATACATCCTGTGTTGCATGCATGCTTAGTTCAGTCGTGTCTGACTCTCTGCAACCCCATGGCCTGTAGCCGACCAGGCTCCTCTGTCCATGGGATTCTCCAGGCAAGAACACTGGAGTGGGCTGCCATGCCCTCCTCCAGGGGACCTTCCTGACCCAGGGACTGAACCCACGTCTGCTGCGGCTCCTGCATGGCAGGCAGGCTTTACTGCTGAGCCACAGAGGATGCTTTTAATAGAAAGCAAACTTGTTTCTTCTTAACTCCCTTCAAGAGCCCTTCCTTTATGCAGCCATAGGTATGTGTACCAGAAACCAGGATCAAGTGCATACGCTGAAATACATGGAGCAGGCTTATCTCCAGGTGAAGTGTATAATCCTCGTGGCTATTAGTAGAGCTCCACAAATTTAAAACATAATAATTAAGAGCTGTATTATCTTAAGAGAATATGCTTTTATAAACCAAGAACACTTCTTTTTTTGCTTTTACACTTATTGGTAAAAGTTCGCCTTTTCTTGGCTTTCATCACAGATTCATGACATTCAAATGTGTTTTCTTTTTAGCTTTCCATCCGTCGGATACAGGTATTGCCTAGTTTTCCTGCATGCCCTTCGGTTTCTGTAATCTACATTTACAGGAATTTCATAATGAAGTAGGGAATCAGTACTCTTTATGTAAATAGAAAGGCACGGGAGATTCTCCTTCCTTTGAAAGAGTTCTGAAACGTTTCTCAGTTTTTTCCTCCTTCACGTTTCCCCTTTTGTCATGTGAATAGGGATTTGGCAGCTGACCTTCTCCTCCTGACTCCTGACAGTGAACTACAGTTGGTGAAGCTCTGTGCTTTCTGCCCCGGGGGCACTGAAGAGATAAGCCATCTCCACGAGAAGGTATGCTGCTGCTGCTGCTGCTAAGTCGCTTCAGTCGTGTCCGACTCTGGGCGACCCCGTAGATGGCAGCCCACCAGGCTCCCCCGTACTCATTGTTCCCATTTGGAACGTCGTGCTGTGATTTCGTTAGTTTTAGGTTTGGTCAGATAGAAATTCTTGCAGAGAAACAAACATGATCCTTTCAGGATCCTCTTATAAAGACAGCAAAAATTATAACAGTAACAAAAACATTGATTGAATTTTACTGTATTTGGGGGGCTGTTCTAAATTTGCACATCTGTTGGCTATTGACTCAAGTCTCACAAAACCCTGGAAAGCGGGGCATACTGTTCCTAATTTATAAAGAAAGTGAACTTGGAGAAGGTAAGGAACTTGCCATAATTGGTTAATGTTGAAGTGAGAGCATCAATACATGTAACTGCCCATCCCAAGCCCTTTGCGTCATAAGGTACCCACGCCCAGAGAATCCCATGGACAGAGAAGCCTGGCGGGGTATGGTCCATAGAGTCGCAGAGAGTGGGAAACAACTGAAGCGACTTAGCATGCACACATGCATGCTGGCTTTTAAAAAATAGGATCTTGAAAAGAATTACTGAAGTATAATGAAATTTGCATGCTTATTCTAAAGTGCTTTTTATAAAGGCTCCGTTACAGAATACAGGAATCTATCAAGATTACATACAAAAGTGATCAAAATATTCAGCAATAAGGAGATTGTATTCATTATGGTACATTTCTATATGTTAGTGCTGTTAACCTGTTAAAAAATGATGAAGTTCTGTTTTTATTGGTGGATGGCTGTAGAACAGTAAAATAAAAAGCAGATTATTAAACCATGTACACATCATGGGATTTTCCTTTTGAAAATCATCTGTGTACATAGTTTTATAACAGTGTTCACCTGCTGTTTTTATCATACGTTCCAAAAGAGTATGATTGGACTCTTGGATCAGACTTCATTAATAACTCTTTAGAAAGACTAGGTAATATGTGTAAATGTGTTACTAACTCTGGAGAATTTTGCAAGACTAAAAATCCGTGTGTGTGTGTGTGTGTGTGTGTGTGTGTGTGTGTTCGGCCACAATGCACACCTTGGGGGATCTCAATTCCCCAACCAGGGATTGAACCCAGGGCCACAGTAGTAAACGCCTGGAATCCACTAGGCCACCAAGCAACTCCTCTAAAAATTATATTTAAATATTAAGTTATATAGCTTTGAGAATTTTAAGATAGGGTAAGAATTACAGGAATGATCAACCTGCTCTTGTCATGTTCTGTGTCAGAATGAAATTTCAGTGGGGACCATTCTTTAATTCCCTCTACTCTCAGAGCATGTATCAAAGTGAAGAAACGTTTTTTCTGTCTAACCAGGCACAGTTCCTGTCATAGAGTAGTTGCTCAGCAAATAACTGGCTTTCAGGGAATACAGATGGGGAACGTTAGATGAAATGTCACATACACATGAGCACTTGTAATTTAGTTTGTACATTTTTTGAGAGGTTGAGGGGTCTAAAATATTCCATTTGGGACTTCCCTGGTGATCCAGTGGCCAAGACTCCATGCTCCCAATACAAGAGGCCCGGGCTTGATCCCTGGTCAGGGAACTAGATCCCACAGGCCACAGCTGAGACCTGGCACAGCCAAATAAATCAATATTTTTTAAACAGAAAAAATATGAAACTATTGAATAAACACATTAATAAATAAACACTCTTAGTAACTTGAGGGGATATTAGAAAAAGAGAAGGATGAGAGTGACAAATCTCAAAGGAGACAGTTGACCTTGTGGATGAACCACATCACCTTCCGTCCGACACAAATGTTTCTGCAGCAGAAGCTGCATCGCAGTGTTTGCAAAGATTAGTGAGACAGGGCAGTGAGCTATGTAGCCTCGCTTAGGAGCAAACCAACGCACTCTTAACACCTGTGCTTCAAAAATCGTGAACATATCAGAAGTTTACATAAAAGCTAAATTAATCCCCACCCATGTTTTGGAAGCAGAACTTCCATGAAGGAGGAGTAGATTCTCAGTTTTAACAGAAAAATTATTTGAAAAAATGTTGCTTTTCATTTTACAGTAATATAATTTCATAGGCTCAAATCTCTACTTCGTGGCATTTCAGAATGTCAAAGCTAAAAAAAAAGCTGTAAAGAGCTTGTCCTTTTTTTGCCTTCCTATTCAAAATAAAGTTACTGTGTCTCAAGGTCAAGTGAAAGTTAGTTACCGTGTAGAGGACACATAAACATTACCTTTGTGTTTTCTACATTTAATGTAATTTTTGACACTAGTGAGTATATTTGTTCTAAAATAACTAATTTTAGCATTCCTGCTAAATGACATTTGTGGGTACTAATCCCATTATTACAATCAGGACAATTTTCTTCCACCTTTTTTATTGTGTGTTTAAAAGTATTGACTCATTAGATAATATCATATTTATTGTTTTTAGATGTTAAAGATATTAACATAAATGTATGTTCCCAGTACAGATTATTTCATTTACATCTATTTTCAGCAACTTTAATTAGAGAAACATACCAGGTATTTTGGAAATATTTAGCACTTATATTATTACTATTGCTTTTATTCCTATAAATATTAGTAGCATTGTCATCAAACCAATTCTTTTCTAGTGCAAGCTACCCACAGTAGAAGAATGTATGCAGTTAGCTGAGACAGCCCATGCTGATGGCAAAATATTTGAAACTATAAAGTATTACTTGCTAAGTCAAGAACCTGAAAAAGCCCTTCCTATTGGCATTGACTTCATCAAAGGTATGTATTTAGTTGGTAGTATAATTTAAAATCTACTCTTTTATTTGGTATTTTCACTTGTATTGATTTTTTTAAAAGGCTTAAAAATAAAGTACTAGCCATCTTGAATTTTAAAAAGAAAGAGATTGCTGATGGTTTGGTAGTGGGACCTGACTGGGATCTAGAAAATAAACAGGCAGATAGCATTGACCAGAAAAGAATCAATCACACAAGTTAAAATTTGAATGAACAAGTTTTAATCCTTTTATTTAGAGACTCTGGTTTTATTTTGCCAGAACACATCAGTAGTTCAGATTGGACTTTGGACACCATTTACCCCGTTCTTGACCTGTTGAGTTACATTCGTACTGAAAAACTGGTCTTGCATACATGTACTGAGTGAGTACTTTTTCCCCAAAATACGTAACCAAACTTATGCAATGTTTCAAAATGGCTGTATTGTTTTTGGTGTTCAGATGAAGAAATAAGATCTCTTGGACAGATAGGTGCACATGTAGAAAAATTACATTTTGTTTTCTCCTTAAGTAAAAATAGAGAGGTCACTTTGAAACCTAAGATAAATCTTACTGGCCCCATTTCCTAATACCATGTGTGTATGTGTGTCTGTGTCTGTGTCTGTCTGTCTGTACACAAAGACACACACAGACACACCTGGTTCAAACAGGGCTACTTCAGAGCTTTGGGGTCCTTTTGGACCACGTGTCCCCAGTGGTCTGTGTAGTGGTCAAGCTCTTAAACATCCATGTACACAAAGCATACTAGGCTGGGCAAAGAAGTGAAAGTGCTAGAAAGTAAAAAAATAGACACCGTCCTTGAATTCAGGTATCATTTAAGGACATTATTACCCCTGTAGCTAAAGTCCCAAGAACAGTGTATATATTTCTTAGCAAGGCTTTAGGCTGTTTTTGTTGGAATGCCACATGGGAAACTGGTGCAGCAGGCTGTGACACTTTGGCAGGAGTCGCAGGGACCGACGGGGGAGAGAGGAAAACAAGAAGGCAAGAGTTCAATATTATTTAAAGACTTTTATTTTAAAATACAATTTGTATTATTCGGTACATGTCTGAATAGGAGTTAACTGATGAATAAAACATCTTTACATTTAGAAAAATTTCTAAGCATATTCTGCTATAAATGTTATAAATCAAAATGAGACACAAGTTCAATAACTATTTAAGAGCAATGCTCTGTACCTCAGATTATAGAATTTTTAAAAATAAATACATTCTCTTCTAGAGCTCGAAATGAGTTGCTGATACTATGTGGGTACGTTGGCGCATTACTGGCTATCAGAAGGCAGTATCAAAGCATCATTCCAGCACTGTATGAGTACACGAGGTAAAAGCAGTTTCTCTCTGATTAAGACATTAGAGAAGTGAGTGCCTTTCACTGAGATGATTAGCATCTTAAGTGCATTGTAGAGGCAACAAATACATTTTCCACATGTCCATTTATTTACTAAACATGTGCTTCATAATAAAGCAGCAGTAAGTGATACGAATTAACAGTGAGTGAAAGTATTAGTCACTCAGTTATGTCCAGCTCTTTGCAACCCCATGGATTGTAGCCCATCAGGCTCCTCTGTGCATGGGATTCTCCAGGCAAGAACACTGGAGTGGGTTGCCATTCCCTTCTCCAGGGGACCTTCCTGACCCAGGGATCAAACCTGGATCCTCCTGCATTGCAGGCAGATTCTTTACCATCTGGGCAGATTCCATCAAGGATCTGGATTCTTCCCTTCTTTCAACTCTGACATCCTTGGCTTCCTTCCTCCTGCCTGAGTGACAGAGTTAGCAGCTAGCTTCTTGCCCTCTGTGTATCGTGCCTACATTTGAAGTGGGAAGGAGAGTTGAGGGTGACCGGATGGAGACCACAGTGGGCAGGAGCTTCTGATTCTGGAAGGAAGTTTTCCTTCGTGCTGTGTGCCTGCAGACCACTGGCCAGGACTGTGTAATCTGCTTTTAAAAGAAGATGAGAAACTCTTATTTCAAGCTTGCCCATCTCCACAGGAGAAAAATGCAAAGTAAAGAGGTTGGTCAGTGGCAGATATTCCCTATTTCATATTTTATATTCAGATATGACCTACCTGCCAAACTCCTGTGTTTTCAGGACAGCTTGCTGAACTCAACCCTCATGCCTAAAACTTGTCGTACTCAAAAATAAAACTCAGTGCCTTGTCCCCGAAAGTACCATCTCTAGAGTAGGTGACTCCTAAGATGCTGAGAGTCTGTGGTGAAGCAGTTATTCTGAGTTTCCTTCCTGTGGGCACGGGGTTCTGAGAGAAACGGAGCGCTCTCCTTCCCGACTTACCCCTCTCGTCGAGGTGGAGGGCTGTGTTACTGTGGGCCTGCACCTGGAGCTGTCGAACGAATCTCTGATGTCACAGGGCACTCGAGGAAAAATCTATGCCAGCAGCATAACCATAAATGGAAAGCAACTTTCAACAATATTAAGATATAAGGGAATTTCTGAGTGTTACTCAGCATTGCTCATCCTGTCATCCAGCATTTATTGAATATGTTTGACTTACCAGAGAGTTACACACACAGACACCCACACACGCACGTGCGTGCACACACATATATTTACATATACACATAGATATGTGAACAACAGTGTATATCTAAAATTGCCATTGTTTGGAATTCATTTGCGTTTTTGCTGTCTTCGTCATGGATGTCAGATATTAATTTCTTTCTGGCGTGTTTCAGTCAGCTGTTAAAACGGCGGAAAGTGTCAGTGCCTTTAAAAATTGAACACCTTTCTGAGGAACTGGACGCATGGAGAGCTTGCACACAGATTGTCAACCCGTGAGTGAATATAAAATCTGATATAAAAATTAAATACAGAATGTATTGCTTAATATTGTAGACAGACTTGTAAATTGTTGTCTCATTATTTATTTTGGCAGGAGAATGAATCTTGGGTTGTTTAGCACACACTCAGTAATAATTTATAACACTCTTCTGCCTTTTTCAAGTCCTTCCTTTTACTGTAAATTAAGTCTAAAGTTAATTTGCCATCACTTACAAAGGACTAACTTATCATTGGGGACTGTTTTTAATCTGAACCTTGACAATCCTGTGATTCAACAAAAATAAAAATGGAATATCTGTTGGAAATACAGGTCATCAGAAGACTCTCCATATACGCCCCCTTCTGATTCACAAAGGCTGGTTTATGCAACTTTATTGAAGAGACTAAAGGAAGAACCACTCAGAGGAATTGTTGGACCAGATTATGTGACTGGGTCGAATCTTCCCAGTCATTCCGATATTCACATCTCTTGTCTTACGGGATTGAAAATCCAGGTACAGCCTAATGTCAAGCATAAATTATGCATGCCCGTCATTTTTGTTTTTTCATTACTTTTTGAAATGAGAACTTAAAATAATCTGAATAAAAGTATAAAGAAACCTGAGGCCCAGTGAGAAAATATTGCCCTTAATAAGCTTTTGTATTTGATATAAGTGGTTTCTCTCTCCTTAAATCCAGAGACATAGTCATTGTACTTTTTATCATAAAAGCAATTCATATAACAGATACACTTAGTAACAAATGGCATGTATACTTAGTAACATATGTTTTAAAATTCATAGAGATAATTTCCTTAGGGAAATTAAATAAGGGAGACAAAGCAACAGTCAACAGAGTTACAAATTGTTCTCTCAGTAGATTAAATGTAACTTAATAGTCTCCACTGGTATTTTATAAACACAAAGCAATTAAAAACTGATAGATGTATAATAAATCTACATATTATGCATATTCTTACATTGACTTAGTGAACTTCTCAGTGATTAAAAATTACAGGGTTCTATCATGAGGGATGGCTAATTCCCAAGGAATGACCCCTCTTGCGCAAAGTAACGATGCTGAACAATGCCAGGCCTGCCCGTGTGGCCCAAGGGTGCCATTATTGCCAAAAAATAGAGACGCTTTCATCATTTCAGAGCCAGGAGCAGTTGTAGGTGTCCCCAAGAAGTAAACAAAGCTGAATCCCCATGAAGTGCTACTGGAGACAGATGGGACCAAAAGAATGCCATCCCCCAGGCCTCATCACGTGTCCCCAAGTGGATTCTTGTATCTCTAATGTAACATAGCTAATTACATCTCTAATGTGCCACATCAGTGGAGAAAGGTATTTGGGGGGATAACTAGTCAGATGTCTTGCTACCAATGAAAAATCTAACTGCAGCTTGACTTGACCCTGAAAACTAAGTCTTCAGAACACACCAGTATATTCCAAACCACAGACAGGAAACCAAATAGGATATGTGCTTACTATCCACTTATGTTCGGAGATTAAGAACCAAAGCAGTAAATTCAGTCATTTATAATTAATAGCAAAACCCATCTTGCAGCTTTTAGACTGTATCCTCAGTGCCCCTAACTGCCCTGCATGTACCACTTCTCGTACTTGACAGACTTCCTGTTTCTTCCTCCTCTTCAGGGCTTTTGCTCCTTCTGAGACAATCAATCTACTCCACAGGCTGTCTAACCTCTCTGCACCCAAACCCACCTTAAGAAAGGATCTACTAATTATCTGACATACACTCAGGCACAAATGACTAATTCAGGGGGAGTTCTACTCACCTGGGATATTTTGGTTCCTGCAGAAAATTAATGTGTCCTTGTTAAAACTGAAATTTCAAGTACCTGTGAATAGGAAGCTGTCTACTGCATATAAATGGAGTTTTGAATATCTGAAAATAATTTGCTAACAACACGCTCTTATCACTTGAAGTGTTAGTGGCTCGGTCCTGTCTGACTCTTTGCAACCCCATGGACTGTAGCCTGCCAGGCTCATCTGTCCATGGAATTCACCAGGCAAAGAACACTGGCGTGGGTTGCCATTCCCCTTTTCCAGGAGATCTTCCCAACCAAGGGGTCGAACCGAGGTCTCCCTCATTGCAGGCAGATCCTTTACCATCTGAGCTGCCAGGGAAGCCCCTAATCATTTGAGATCGGGGTCCAAAGCCTGATAACTTTAGAACATCATGAAGAAATTAAGTTTTTATCCCATTTTTGTGTTTCTGAAATCATGCTTTTTCTTCTAGGAGCCGGGAGATACAGATTGAAAGGTTTTTGGGGATTTAGTTCTTCAGAACTACCCTTGATATACAAAATAGCTGATGTAACTAAATTACAGATATGCTTATAAATCACAAAATTGACATGACTCTATATTATATGTACACATGTATATAGCAATGTATTTTTCACCTTCTGGAGAGCAAGTTGAGTTTCTGGTTTAAATAATTTAACCAGCTGTATGATGATGTATGATGTAGGCTGTATGATGAAAAGGGTGAAGTCTGTTATTAGGCATGTATGCCTTTATAAATGTTAACTTTCTAGTAATTAATAGATTAACAGTATCTATTGTCATTGACAGCACTATTGTAATTAAAAGAATTCAGATGATAAAGCCAAATTCCATTTTGAAAGACATCAGGGCATTTAAAAATGTTTCTCTATTTGGTGGCAATTCAAACAATCTAGTGTTTCTCTTATTTTTAAATTTCCTATCAGCATTGCCTAAATATCACCAGTGGTTTTTTGATGACAGTGATTCTGTGTATGGAAGTTTAAAATTCGTTTAAACTTTAAGTTTAAACTTAAATTTTTAAATTTAAACTTTAATTTTTAAATTTAATTAAATTTAAAATTTAAAGTTGCAAATTCATAATCTCATCCTCTCTTCTTGTGACTCCCACTGTGCAGGGTCCTGTATTTTTCCTTGAAGATGGGAAATCCACCATCTCCTTGAATGATGCTCTCATGTGGGCAAAGGTGAACCCATTTTCACCTCTGGGGACTGGAATACGACTCAACCCATTTTGATGGAAGGTTTTTCTCCATGCTTAATTGTTTTTCTTAAGACCTTTCGTGAGTTAGTATTACCTTAACCTCTGTTGTCCAAAAGCCAAAGGTCTGGAGGAAGAGAGGGGGGTGGAGGGCTCACAGTTGATTTTAATCATTGACTTCAACAAATAAAATATTTATATAATTTCAAGGAAAAATAGATGTCTGTCTCCTTTATAAAATATAATAGCCGTATTTGGGAGGAAGGTAATATTCAAATTAAAAGGACTGACAAATAGAGCATAGAAACTTCCCAAAGCATAAAAGGTACCAACTATTCTACTGTTAAAACATTGAAAGGTATAAAATAGTACAACACCTATAATAGTGCTTGACGTGCAGTAGATACCTAATGAATATTTGAATGACCAAATATCTCCAAGTCTTGAAATGTAAGGTACATACAGCTGATCTTCAAGTTAACAAGCACCGATATTGTCCTCTACAAAATGCATGGTAAACTGCTAGTTTTAGTTCATATTTAATCAAAGTTTTCAGTTATAAACTTAATATACATCAATAAATGGATATACAGTCAAAATACTTTTGAGTTTTATTTTTTTAAAAAGAAAACATTCCCAGGTTTTGTACCTGAAACTTAAATGTCCAGTTATAAAAGGAATGAGTTATATAAGCATGAAAAATATTGAGGGGTAAAAAACAAATGAAAATTTATTTTAAAAGATATAAATATTAATTTTGATAATATTCACAATCTCTAATCATTTTATATTAACTCTAATTATAATAAACATGATTTATTGGAAGTTAGACCATGAATGCTCTTGCAGGAGATTGAACACAGAATCAAGAGAAGAAACTTACTGTTTACCCAAATCTAATTCTTTTTTCTGCATGTTTCTCCAGCTGAGTTTCAGAAGACTTGTTTCTAAAAATCTTTCCTAAGGGACTATATTTTATGGTTTAAAAGATTATTCTCAACATTTTCTAAACTCATTCCCAAGAAGTCATCTATTTTATCAGGACTCTCTTTAAATTTCTTTTACTAAATATTATCTGTTCAGAAAGATAAAGTTAACTAAGGAAGTCTCTGGATGTCGAAATTCTTATGCAGCTGTCTAAGCCTTCAAAAATGCAGAAAAACAAATAGAGTTTTGTTGGAAACTGACAAACATATCATGAGATTCAGCCTTAGTAATACTCATCTTGGAAGTCAAATGACACTATTAATGAGATAGCATAAAAACATGAATAATTCCACTTAATGAAAATTTTCCAAATAATGAATTTAAGATTACCAAGAATATAGGAAGTATAATCAGAATATCCGGCTGCTTTTATTTCCCTTTGATAAAAATATGGGGCTTGGCAGCAAGCAGGAAGGATTTTTCAATCAAACTAAATGGTTTGCTAAACACCAGAATGAAGTTCCAAGTGAAACATGATTTTCCTTCTAGTATCAACAGGAAAGATACATATTTTTTTAAAAATTGATAGCTTAAGTAAAGCTGTTTCTAGAGGTGGGCAAGATTTTCAGTGGACCAATGTGTAATAGTAATATTCAGAAAAAAATTGTATTGATGAGCATGACATGTAAATAAATGATATCAGGCAAACTAGTAGTGTAACTCTTTGCTAGTGAGGAAAACAGTACAAGGTAGATTCACATTACCTACAAAAGTTATGAGAAAGAATTCTTACTCGTCTGGGAGAATCATGTTTAACTGTACCTTTAAACTTATTTTTGCTCATTCTGGACTAATGAAGAGGCTTCCCAGGTGGCTTCTTGGTCAAGAATCTTCCTGCCAATGCGGGAGCGCAGGAGATGCGGGTTTAATCGCTGAATCAGGAAGATTCCCAGGAGGAGGAAATGGCAACCCACTCCAGTATTCTTGCCTGGAGAAATCCCGTGGACAAAGGAGCCTGGCGGGCTACGGTCCATGGGGCCGCAAAGAGTCAGACACGACTGAGGGACTAAGCAGAAACATGCTTACTAATAAACCGATTCTGTGTTTTCAACAGTACCAGGCGGGCACAGGTGTTGAATAAATGATTGTTGAATTTTTTAAAAAATATGTTCTTCAGCCCAACTATGGATAAGACACACTTTAATTTACTTATTATTGAAATATATCCAAGTGTAGATGATTGTATCCTATTAGGGTGGCAAGAGGTGGTAAAATCACTTCTTCAAAGCCATTAGATAGGTGCTTCTTCGGGTTCCTTTTCCACATTTATGGTAGGCTTCATTGAGTCAAAAGAATGTGTTCCGGTTTGCTTCACCTCAATTTCTTTAGGTAGACTGACACTATTACCTGTATTTGGTGGGATATTTAAATAAAATTGAGATCCACTGTGGTTATTAAATATGTACATAACCATCTATGTTTCTAATGTACCAGCCATACACAGAATAATTAGCAAGAGGCTGGGCACAAGTTAGTCTAAAATCTCAAGTAAACAGAACATTTACAGCATGCATTATAGTAGTTGGAAATACAAAACCAGAATACCAGCGCCTCCAGAAGTCATCTGAAAGCCTAAAAATACCCAGGGCTTATTGGGTGCATCTGATACTGAATATGACTGCTATTTTTAAATGTTGCTTCAGAAAGCAGGTGAGGCAACAGTGATTTTAATAGTGATTTTAATAGTGCTTAGATTTGCAAACACAGAATTCAGAATTAGGTTTCTAGAATTCAGAATTAGGTTTCTAGAATTCTGTGCTAAGGCATCCAAGCTGGCCACTCAGACTTCAGCTGACTTGGTTCAAATAGGATGGCCCGGAGATTAACTGAGAGACCTGCATTTCCTTGGCCTATTGTTGTGGTTGATGCTAGATTTAGGTAAACAAAGGAACTTCAGTGTTTAGGAAAAAAAGAAAACAAAAAACTTATAATTAATTTTTACCACCCCGTCAATATATTAAGAGAAACTTTTCAGATGAACAGCCTGTGCTTTCAGTACCATTCAGTGCCATCTTAGGTGGTAAAATAGGTTTAAATTCCCTCCGTCGAGAGTTGTTGCCTCTCCTCCTGTTAACTTCCAAGTTCTGTTAGCTTATCCAAACTAATCACTCTGCTCTTATCAGAAATGACTAAAACGGCATCCATCTCACAAATGGGAGAAATGACGTAAAGCCCAGGAGAAGGGGCTCTCATCCATATAATTGCCAAAGTCAAACCCACACCATTTATTAATTCCTGTTGTGCCTCGGTTGAGAGAGTCCCAGGACCTACAACAGGCTGGAGAGAAGGAGAAAGAGAAAAGCTCGTGTCTTCCCATCCTGCTCTGCCCGGACCCGCGAGGGCACCCGTCGGCCATTTTGAAAAGTAGGAGACAAGACCACGGAAACGGAAGGGAATTGGGCCTCATGAGAGCGCAAGATGGAGGACGAGTTATTTAGAGGAGTTAGTCCATTATTAAACACCGAACAGCAAGAGGCCATGCTACTATGAGTCCCAATCTGAAATAACGATAGCATACAGTTTTTCGAAAAACTCACCTGTGACTCTTGAAAGTTTCCTGAAAAGACAACAGAAATGAATATTCTTTAGCAACTCAGATATCAGTAGGCAACTTTTTTTTTTTTAAGCATGGCACCTGACATTTGTTTGTTATACAGGCAGAAAGCCTTGCTTTGGCTCACTCCCACCTTTGCTTTCTCATACCCAGTCAGGCCCTTTGACCCCTATTACAGGGACGGAGGCAGCCAGGTGAACAGAGAGGGGCCGCTGCAGGCTCCTCCCTGCCCACCACACCCCTCCCCACCCCAGGCCGCGGGGTTCCAGCTCCCACCCTTCTGGAACTCTTACTGCAAACATCCCTGATGGAAGGACCCTGAGGCAGGCTGAAGGGGAGGACGTGTTCTCAGAATCTAAAGGTGAAACTATGAACTGCTTTTTTTTTCCCTCATAGAAGCATTGGAGTTGACTTCTGTTAGATTCTGTGGTGATGTATTTTGAGGCACTGGCTGGCCTAAGGTCTCAATGTTAAAAAGTGTGCTCTGGGAACAGCTGTTCTACCAAGCCATAAGTGTTAGTTGCTCTGCTGCTGCTGCTGCTGCTGCTGCTGCTGGTAAGTCGCTTCAGTCACGGCTGACTCTGCGACCCCATGGACGGCAGCCCACTAGGCTCCCCTGTCCCTGGGATTCTCCAGGCAAGAACACTGGAGTGGGTTGCCATTTCCTTCTCCAATGCATGAAAGTGAAAAGTGAAAGTGAAGTCGCTCAGTCGTGCCCAGCTCTTTGTGACCGCCTGGAATGCAACCTACCAGGCTCCTCTGTCCCTGAGATTTTCCAGGCAAGGATACTGGAATGGGTTGCCATTTCCTTCTCCAGGGGATCTTCCGACCCAGGGATCAAACCCGGGTCTCTTGCACTGCAGGCAGATTCTTTACCGACCGAGCTATCAAGCCATAGCAAAACAAAACTAAGTAATAGTGATGTGTGATCAAATTGCTAAGTTGCTAAGTCATGTCTGACTCCTTTGTGACCCCACAGACTGTAGCCCACCAGGCTCCTCTGTCCATGGGATTCTCCCCACAAGTATGCTGGAGTGGATTGCCATTTCCTTCTTCAGGGGATGTTCTGGACTCAGGGATGATCGAACCCAGGTCTCCTGCATTGCAGGCAGATTCTTTACTGCTGAGCCACCAGGGAAGCCCCAAGTGATCAGAGTTTGAAAAACACTTCATTCTATACCTTTCCCTTTTAATATTCATAATGCATATTAGCATATGAAAGGTTCTGAGAAGTCATTAAAAAAAAAAAAAAAAGAATCTGTTGACATTGCTTTCCCAGAGCTTATATAAGCAAAGAACTTCCACCCCATCTTGTCCAAGAAATCCCTCTTCACACTTTAGGCAGCCTGCTCTGTAGAGAGTCCACAGGATAGTTTCCATCAAGGGCATGACAGTAAATATTGTATTTCAAACTTTGAGTAGGGTTTTCAGATAAAAATGGGACACTGTTAAATTTAAATTTCTGATACATAGTGAATATTTTTTTTTTAGCAAATGTTCTCAACATGTCTTAAAAAGTATTGGTTGTATTGCCCTCATCTTTTTATTTGCTAAGTCTGGGATACTACATTGTAGGCCAGACAGTCTCTGTGGCCAGTACCAGGCCTGCTGCTCTAGATGAGAAGCAGCCACAGACAAGGCACAAAGGCACAGGCATGGCTGTGTCCCAGTACAGCTTTACTTATCAACATGGAAACTGGAATTCCATCGCATTTTCTTGTGGCAGGAGATACCGTTTTTCTTTTGATATGTTTCCAACCATTTGAAGATGTAAAAGCCATGCTTCATTTGCAGGCTATACAAAATTTTCAGGCAGAGACTGACTTTAGCCCGTGGTTTGGCTATAGCTTGCTGTGGTATACAGTGCTTTCTGAATTCACAGGACTTAAACTTGTGGCTTTTTGTAAAACAAGTGATTGGAAAGTCTAGGTGTGCAGGTTGTCTGCATCTGGCTTAGGACTGATTCATCATCCAGCTGCTAGAGAACTAAGTATTGAGCTCTGCCAATGTACTTCCCCTGTTTCAGACTCACTTTTTTAAGCAGAAATCAGTATTGGGATGGCTCATATAGAAGAAAGTGGGGGCACCCTGGCTTAGGGGTTCCCCCAGTTTGGACTGGTTCTTAGCCCTTGATGTACTCATGCTCGCAGCACCTACAGAAAAACACAGCACATCAACCTGTACAGTTCTAGACTGAATGCCTAGACCAGCATTTTTACTATTTTAAAAAATTTAAGTGAACAAAATAAAAGAAAAACATCAATTTTAACAAGTTAAAAATTAAAAATAAAAAACTTCTAAAAAACTTACAACACACAGGAGCGGCTCTTTCCTTTGAAATGACTGACTTGCTTTTGTTCCCAGAGGCTTTGGCAAGACGGTGATCGAGTGTAGATTCTCCCACTGTTGGTTTGACTGCAAACCATTCTATAAAATACAAACACAACATTTTTTCTTAAAAATTCATTATGACTATTGTCAAAATACGACACTACAATTTTCATTTAAGCAGATTATGTAGACATCAGGGATTCCCTGGTAGCTCAAATGGTAAAGAGTCTGCCTGCAATATGGGAGACCCAGATTCTATCCCTGCATCGGGAAAATCCCCTGGAGAAGGAAATGGCCACTCACCCCAGTATTCTTGCATGAAAAATCCCATGGACCATGGACGGAGGAGCCTGGCAGGCTACAGTCCAATGGGGTCACAGAGAGTCAGACACAACTGAATGACTTCACTTTCACTTTTGTATCATATTCCTGAGAGTGGTGTGAATACATAGATTAATAGCCCTCTCCACCATGGTTCACATCTCTGATGCATGGAAGAGTTGCTTCAAAAAAGTTACTTTACAGACAGTATCCCTGTGTTCCTATTAGTCTTTTGATAAGCTTTTATTCAATAATAATATACATACAGAAAAATGAACAAATCATATTGTTACAGTTTGATGAATTTTCGGACTGAATACATACCTGGGTTGCCATCACCTTGATCCAGAAACAGTATAGTACCAGCACCCCCAAACCCCCTCATATCTCTCTATTGTTGTTTGGTTACTGTCATGTCTGACCCTTTGTGACCCCATGGACTGTAACCTGCCAGGCTCCTCTGTCCATGGGGTTTCTTAGGCAAGAATACTGGAGTGGGTGGCCATTTACTTCTCCAGGGCATCTTCCTGACCCAATGCGCTTCCTGACCCAGGGATCGAACCCTTGTTGGCAGGCAGATTCTTTACCACTGAGCCATCAGGGAAGCTCCAGAACTCTAAAAAGAAATCTTGACATCTATCATCATAGGTTAGCTTTACATGTTTTTATATTTCATATAAATAAAATCATACAGTATCTTTCATTTTGCAATTATTTTTATACTATAAAAATGGTGACAAAATTATTTTCCATGTTTCTGTTTCTTACTAATTCTATCAACTGCAGCACTTGGGCATCAGTTTCACTGTGCTTCCAAAGACCACTTACTCTTCTTAGCTCACCCTCACGGAGGCTAGAAGATGTGTGTGAGGTCATTTCTACTCATCAGCTGTGCCCTATGTGCGCTAAATACCACTCTGGACAGTAATATTGCACAAAACTGTTACAATCACTTTGGCCGCTTAAAATCAGCAGTCTCAAAAATCAACACAGATGATAAAAGAATTCTGTTCAATAATCTGAAGGGTTGAGGTGTCCATGGCTAAAGAGAAATTGTGTTCCAAAGCAAACAGGGATGCAGGTCAGTTTTGCACTAAAATGGACTTTTAAATTGAAGATTAAATGGAATTCCTACCAGATCCAATAAGTAGAAGTAATAGACAGATTAAATGTAAGCAAATATTAGGGACAAAAAATGATGCTTGATTTTGTGGTGTTAAAAAAAATAACTTGACAAAACTAAAATGCTGAACAACAAAAGAACTTAAGTAGGGGGACTTCCCTGGCAGTCCAGTGGTTAAGAATCTGCCCTTCTATTACAGGGAGCACGGATTCAATCCGGATGGAGGAATTAAGATACTGCATGTCTGTGCGGTGTGGCCAAAAATAAATAAATAAATATAAATAAAAGGGAGAAATAGCATCAACTTTAAAAAAAAAAAAAAAAGAGAGAACTTAGAGAACTTAAGTGGGATGGGGACTGGCAGGGAGTGGGTAGTGTTCTAAGGTCCTTACAGTTTGAGGAAGAGAATAAATATATTACATTTAGACTAAGATCAATATGCATGTTAAAATTTCTGCGGTAGCACTAGAAAGAGTAGAAATTTGTAATTTTCCAAATTAGTAGTGGGGTCTTTGGAAAAAAGTTCAGTCCTAAAGAAGAAAAAAATAGGTAAGACAAAAAACAAGAAATAGAACACATTAAAAGCACAAAATAATATGATAGATATGAATGCATATATGAATGAATTAATAAAAGTCGCAGCAGCTGAAATTACAACAGTCCATGAATTGGGTACAGTGGCAGGCTTTTCTTTCACTTGTGTTCAAGTAGAGCCTTGTTAAGCTTGGAAGAACCCAATTGACTATTTCCAAGGAAAACTTACTTGGATTCAGTTTTCTGCTCAGTTTCCTTTGTAACATTTGTAAAAGGAAGAGGAACTCTACTTTAAGTTCATTGTTAAGTTTGTTGGGATTGCCTATTAGTTCTGATAGCCTAATGTTATCTTTAATAGACTTTGAAGCTGTCGACCTAGGGACCAGTGGCAACTGCATCTGGTAACTGTAGTCTGTGAAATTCACGAGGTCATCCTGGATACTTTTAATTCTGGAAAAAAAAAATATTGTTGACAAATGCCATTTTAGTAATAAGATTTATATTACCAAAAGTTTCATATTAAATTATATTACTAGAAAATTCCAGATAACTCACTCTCGATGTGTTAACAAGGTGTACACCTCCTGTATCAGTATTTCAGGTACTCCGGCTTTACAGTGAATTGTTCCATGGATTAGTTCTTTAGGTAACTTAAGTTTTTTTCTTGCCAGGAACTTTAATAGTAGAAAGAGAATACTTTCATCATAAAAAGTTCTATAAATGTCTCCAATTACTGTGAATTCAATCTAGTCTCCCTGTAATCCTTAACTAATAGTTTGAGGTTTAATGTGATAATTATTAAAAGATATTATTACTCAGCAAGACAATCAACTATTATATCGCACTCCAATCTGAAATGAGTATGCCAAGTTTCATAGGTGACTCATGACATAAACCTTAGTAACCTTTTCAATACAAGGAAACAAGCTGCCAACCCAGCACATGGCCACACATGCATATACAGAGAAATCCAAGATCTCAGGAATACACCTCTTCAAACAAACTTCTCAACAGTTAAAAGTGTCAGTGATTGCTAATTTACCTTTTCCAACTGTGCCCAGTTATCCAACTTGACTTTTAAAGAAGTTCCATTTTTAAAGGATGACAATTTAAGGTCCCAGGGGTAATATGTAGTGAATATTTCTGCTATCAGGAAGCCATTTGAAAAATCCCTGTTCCATAGCGATAAGGAAATGAAATTAAGTGTAGTTATTTATACAATTTGTATTTATGGTTAATTAACACCACTTAAATATTCTATCCTGACAGCAGCTAACTTATGGAGCTTTCTTGGATCACTGCTCTAAGGAAGCCTGCTATGGAATAGCATTTGGGTAAGACTAGATACACCAAAGCCCGTGGCATTCCTTTTACAAAGCCCAAACCATTATTTTGTATTGAATATGCATTTTAACAAGATCCCCATGTGATACCTGTGTCCACTGAAAAGTTCAGGCATCTTTCTTAAGGAAAACTGAAATTAATAAGCCAGAGTCATTGCCTACAAAGTCATTATTTTTCTGGGATTTAGTTTGCATTCCCAGAAAAAATATTAACTGCCAGTTATGTTTAGCAAGAGAAATTGAAAGATGCTTGCTTCTTGAAAGAAAAGCTGTGACAAACGTAGATAGCATTCTTTGTTAAAAAGCAGAGAGCTCATTGTGACAAAGGTCTGTAGAGGCAAAGCCATGTTTTTTCCAGCAGTCATGTACAGCTGTGAGAGTTGGACCATAAAGAAGACTCAGCGCCAAAAAAAATTGATGCTTCGAACTGTGGTGCTGGACAGGACTCTTGAGAGTCCGTTGGACTGACTGCAAGGAGATCAAACCAGTCCATCCTAAAAGAAATCAACTCTGAATATTCATTGGAAGGACTGATGCTGAAGATGAAGCTCCATTTCTTTGGCCACCTGATGCAAAGAGCCAACTCATTGGAAAAGACCTTGATGCTGGGAAAAATTAAGGGCAAGAGGAGAAGAGGACAACAGAGGATGAGATAATTGGATAACATAACCAATCAGTGGGCATGAGTTTGAGCAAACTCCAGGAGCTAGAGGAGGACAGGGAAGCCTGGAACGCTGCACCCCATGGGGTGGCAGAGTCAGACACGACTTAGGGACTGAACAACAGCAGTGTTCAGCGAGGCTGCACTTAGCAACTTTTTTCAGTCCTTGATAACTCTCAAACTAGATGCAGTATCTAACAGAAAGTAAACTGATCCTCACTAATATAAATGTCCAATGTCCCTGAAGAAAGAGCCTGGACTTTTTTTTTTTAGTTACCAAAGTATTTTCTATTGGCTTAAGTAATGATTGATTGAAATGCTCCATCCTATTTTTTTAGGTCATCTCCCTAAGAGAGCAAGGAGTATGTGAGCGTGTGTGTGTGTGTGTGTGTGTGTGTGTGTGTGTGTGTGTGTATGAGTGTGTGTGTATATGAATGTATGTATGTATATGAATATATGTGTGTATGTGAGTGTGTGTGTGTGTGTGTGTGTGTGTGTGTGTGTGTGTGTGTATGTGTGGTAAGTGGGCGGGGGCGGGGGCAGTCCCTGGAAAGAGCCCCTGAGCGGATCCTGGGCCTGCTCTGCTGGGCCCTCAGCGCCCGCTAGGCGTCCGGGGGCCGGACCTGCTTCAGCACCTGCTGATGTTCCTGGGGAAGAAGGTGAGGTCGAGGCTCTGGAGCCAGCGCAGAACCGACCGAGACAAGCGGGAACTCTTCGGGGGATGAGGATAGACCAGACACTTCTTAGGCTTCTCTCCATTGGGAGCTGCTTGACATGGCAAAATTGACCGTGACTTAGGGCGGGCTGCCGCCGGCTGTGTCAAAAGCCCTTCTCCAGGGCCGGCGGCAGCCATGGCGCTTTCTGGGTTTCTATGGCAGCACCGGTAGGGGCGGGGCCTAGGCTGGGGCGGGGCCTAGTGTGGGCGGGGCCTCCGCGCGAACGCCCCGCCTCACGGGTCCTCCAGCTTGGGGTCCTGCCGCCCTGGGTTGGTGGACGCGCATCCCTGGTCCCACTGGGAAAGGAGTTGGTTCCAGGAGCTTAAACTTTGGGCGGAGCTTTCAATCTCCGTTTTACCCTTTAAGAAGTAACCGATTAGGAACACTCTCACTCCCATCTGGCTTTCCCCTAGAAACTGACATTTTGAATGTTGTGGTTCCTGTAGTCAAGCATTTTGAGGAGGTTGAGGACATTTCAGAAGACAAAGTGTTTTTGTTTGGAAAATGTAAACAATAGAGATTTTGTTGCAAACTGCCAATTGAAAAAAATCTTCAAATTAAGATGAATAGACGCTTAATGTCTACAAAATTTAATGTACCTATTTCCTTAATTATTACATTGTGTTCATAAAAATTGCATAATATTAGAAGGTAACTTGTAAATTAGATCATCACACTTCACAAGGATGTCTCAGTGTGCGTGATTCATTCATTCATTGGGCAAGTATTTACTGAATCCCTACTAGGCCCTGAGCTAGTCACTTGAGATTTATCAGTGAAAGATATAGATGAAAAAAGGATTGCAGACCAGGCACAATTATAAATTAAATATCTGCATATCAGAGTTATTAACACCCTTTAAAAACTTTTACAGTAAAAGATAAAATCAATGTGGTTCAAAGATACATGTTATTATGCAAGATAAAATATGGGATAGACGAGAGTAAAGCAATATTTTACTGAACATGTTTATTAATATAGTAAACCAATGTAAGTCTGTATATGGTGAAAAAGAAAACCAGAAATGGGGCTATACAAGTGTTTTTTCTTTGCCCAATATGTTTTTCATGGATAATTATTTCATTCAGTGAACTTCTTGAGGAGTTATTGTTCTGTTCTTTGCTGTGTACTAGATCACCACTATTCAATATGGTGGCCACTAGCCCCATGTGGCTGTTCAGATTTAAATATTAACAAATTAAAATAAAGTGAGTAACACTGGCTACATTTCAACTTCTCAGTAGCCACATGGGACTGGCTAGTGGCCACCACTTGGTACAGCATAGACACCACGCTGTCATTGCAGGAAGTTCCATTGGGTGGCTGTGCACTGGCTTATTTATAGAAGGTACAGAGATATAAATATCTGAAAAGCTCTGCCATGGTAAAAATATATTAGTATCAGGGAGGAAGCAAATAATTTGGCCTGAGGGAGTGTAGGAGTCCTCTCAGAGGAGGTGACCTCTGATGTGACTTTTATAAGGCAGTATTTTGAATCAGTTTAGACACAGGCTTTGGAGCACAAGCCCTATCTTTTATTCATTATGAGACTTATTATGTGATGAGTTATTTATTTTTATTTGTAAAAGATGGAAGTAAATAGGATATGCGTCACAGGGTTATGTTGGATTAAATCAATAAGTTAAATGAGTGAAAAGCCTGGAATAGTGTGCACACATCATAAGGGCTCAGTACATTTAAATATTTCTAAGATGATCATGGAAATCTGTGGACTGAAGAGGAATGGGGACAGCTTCACACGGAGTTACTAATGTGAGCAGAAGCAGATGATATCATCTATGATAACCTCAGATATGCAGATGACACCACCCTTATGGCAGAAAGCGAAGAGGAACTAAAGCGCCTCTTGATGAAATTGAAAGAGAAGAGTAAAAAAGCTGGCTTAAAACTCAACATTCAGAAAATGAAGATCATGGCATCCGGTCCCATCACTCCATGGCAAATAGATGGGGAAACAATGGAAACAGTGAGAGACTATTTTCTTGGGCTCCAAAATCACTGCAGATGGTGACTGCAGTCATGAAATTAAAAGATGCTTGCTCCTTGGAAGAAAAGTTATAACCAACCAAGACAGCATATTAAAAAGCAGAGACATTACTTTGCCAACAAAAGTCTGTCTAGTCAAAGCTATGGTTTTTCCAGTAGTCGTGTATGGATGTGAGAGTTGGAGTATAAAGAAAACTGAGCACCGAAGAATTGATGCTTTTGAACTGCGGTGTTGGAGAAGACTCTTGAGAGTTCCTTGGACTGCAAGGAGATCCAACCAGTGCATCCTAAAGGAAATCAACCCTGAATATTCACTGGATGGACTGATGCTGAAGCTGGCCACCTGATGCGAAGAACTGACTCCCTGGAAAAGACTCTGATGCTGGGAAAGATTGAAGGCGGGAGGAGAAGGGGATGACAGAGGATGAGATGGTTGGATGGCATCACCGACTCAATGGACATAAGTTTGAGCAAGCTCCGGGAGTTGGTGATGGACAGGGAGGCCTGGCGTGCTGTAGTCCATGGGGTCGCAAAGAGTCGGAGACGACTGAGTGACAACTGAATGTGGCGTTTCCTTTGCCGAGCTGTATTAAATTCTGCCACTAGGGGGAACTAGAGAGAGAGAGAGAGACCTGGAGGCCAGAGGAAGGGAGAACTGCTGTTTGGATGAAAGTCACCAAGGCAACAAAGCGTCACCTGTCAGTGGCAGCTGGTGCCAGTTTCCAGTTTTTGTTCCCACTCCTGGAGCAGGTTTCATCGTACTCTCTTACAGGTTTCAGCAACCACTGACAAGTGGTGGCACTCAGAAGTCTGAGCCCCAGGTTCTACTCAGATCCCTGCTCTAAGTTCCTCAAGAATCAGCAGCCGCTGTGTTCTCTGCCCCTTCAAAGAGTCAGTCTGTAGGGCTTTCCCTCGAAGTTCAAGGGTCTCAGAACTCCTGCTGCTGCTAAGTCGCTTCAGTCGTGTCCGACTCTGTGCGACCCCATAAGGCGGCAGCACACGGGCTCCCCCATCCCTGGGATTCTCTAGGCAAGAACACCGGAGTGGGTTGCCGTTTCCTTCTCCAGTGCATGCATGCATGCTAAGTCGCTTCAGTCGTGTCCGACTCTGTGCGACCCTAGGGACAGCAGCCCACCAGGCTCTCCTTCCACAGGATTCTCCAGGCAAGAATGCTGGAGTGGGCCACCATTTCCTTCTCCACTCAGAACTCCTGCCCCTTCCTTTTGCCCTCCCTCTAGCACTAGAGGTCTGGTGACAACAGAGGATGAGATGATTGGGTGGCATCGCCGACTCAATGGACATGAGTTTGAACAAGCTCCGGGAGGCAGTGAAGGACAGGAAAGCCGGGCGTGCTGCCGCCCACGGAGTCCAAATAGTCATGGTATGACTGAGCAACTGCAACAACTAGAGGTCTGTCTCTGTTAATTTAATCGTCTCATTTTCATTGTTTAGCTCGTCAGTATCCATTTAACCATTTCCTGATGTTAAATTACTGTTGAATTCATGAAGTTACTTCTGTTTCCCTGATGAATGATGCCTGGAGTGTGGTCTCCCTCTACCACTGGCTCATCTACATCTCACTAAGGCAGCTGAAGAAGCTGCTACTCCTATTCATCAGATCCATGGTATCACGAATAAAGTGGACCAGCCGGATGTCCTGGGGGATGTTAAGATACTCAAAAACTTCTGCTGATCTTGTGGCAGAGAGCCAGAAAATTGATTTGACCTAAAGCAGGATGATGAACTTGCCCTACTGCTCCTGCTCGAAGAAAGCAAGCTGCTTTTTGTGGTTCTTGCAGATTGTTACAGAGGAGAGAAAGTATCAGATCAATAGCAGGATAACAGTTGCTAGGGACTATGGCACTTTATTCCAGTAAAGAGCCCTCAGACAGAAGAGCAGCTGTGACTGAAGTTACCTCCTGATGAAGTTCAGAAACCTGGAGTCATCCTCCAAGTCCCAGCCAACTTCCCACACGAGCCCAACAGCTATCCAAGTCAATAATTGTTGACCTCTCATATGTCAAAAGAAAATTCAGAGAGCTTACTTGATATGAGTATTTTCTTGATCGAGAAGCAAACTTGTCAGACAGGGAGAATTGCAGCAGAAGAAGCTTAGAAGCTGACTTTCAGCAATTATAGTGCAGTTTTAAAGTATGTTTGTGTGAGTACAGTCAGCCCTCAGACCCATGGCTTCCATAACTGTGGATTTAACCTGGCTCAGATAGAAAAATGTTAGAAAACACAATTCCAGAAAGTTTGGAAAGACAAAACTTGAATTTTTCTCCTGCCAGCAACTATTTACACAGCGTTTGCATCGTATTAGGTATTATAAGTAATCTAGAGATGAGTTAATGAATACAGCAGGGTGTGCATAGCTTATAAGCAAATTCCACACCATTGTTAATAAGGACCTTGAGTATCCTGGGATTTTGGCATCCTCAAGCCTTTAAGGGGTGACGGTGCACTGTTTTCTATTGTGACTGGTTACTGGGAACTTACACTCCTTTTCCTTGATTGTAGCCCACTAGCTAGGAAGCTGTAAGCTCTCATTGATAGGAAGAAAGCTTAAAGCTTTATTTAAGGTTGGAATCAGCATCTGGGGACATCGGGACAGCTTAGGTTTTAAAAGTGCAGTGGGAATTTGGTCTGGCGGGATTGTCAAGCTGTGGTCTCAGCTTTGATTTCTCTGTGCCACACCTCTCTTCCACGGTGAAGGTGACGGGGCGCAGACAGGGGGGGCTGACTGTGTTCTGCTCAGCCAGGGGCATCTGTGCTATACTGGGTATAACCAGACCCCCATCCCACCCCGTCGGCTTCTGCCCACAGGGAGGGGAAGTGTCCGTCTCCTGAGTCATACAGAAGGATCTCTTGATTCTCCTCCTGTGCCCTCCAACCTGGACTCTGTCCATATTGAAGTGACATTCGATAAAGCACCTCAGGTTATCCCTCTAGTTCTTTTAATTGGACAAGAATTACCTGAGAAAGTTCCACGTGGCTTACCTGTGGAGTCCTATCCCCAGGTCACAGGTGCGAGGCCTTGCACCAAGGCCTCAGACGTGGAGCCCAGAGCCAAGGTCACCCCTGGAACTGACCGAGCCCCATTGGAACTGCTGCCAAGCCCCCTGATCCTTACCGGCCATCTTCCTGACCTCAAATTAGGTAAAAACGCCCACCATGGCCCCCTAACCAGTCACCTAATGCCACCCTTCCAGCAGGAATTTTCTCTGTCTTGAAGCTATAAAAATTGGCTACTAACCTATGAAAAGCATCAACCAGGAGGTCGGCCAGCTGTGCTCACAGCACCCACATTATCTCCGCTCTTTGGTTCTTAAACCCACTCCCTTCTGCAACATTCTGTGTCTAAAAATTCCTTTCCAATCCGTGCTCGGACTGCCACATCACCCAAAGATGAAAACGTCTCTCCACATGGATGTTAGTCACTGGAGTATTTATAGTGTCACAGCAGAATCTGCACAGAATCGGAACAAAACTGTGGGGCCCACTGTTGAAAACTTAAGCTTTCAAGATGACCATTAAGCCAAGCATGAGATGCCGTGAGTGTGGAACTGTGGAACAGAGTCGAACCCAACGTTCCTAAAGCTGGCATATGTGGCTGGGTTGACCATGTACTTTTCCTCCTATGCATAACTCAGGAAGAAAGTTCGTGAGGTTCCTTTTAATACCTTCAGTTTTTTGTTTTTGTTTTTGTTTTTGTTTTTTTAAGGACATTGTAACAGAGTCCAAAATTACTGCTTCCCTTCCCCCAGACTGAGACCATTAAATTGAGTCCTTCCTTTCAAAGTCATTTCGTGCCTAAGGCCTTATGCCTTCTTGTACATAATGGATATGGATCTGCATAATAATTTGAAACATAAAAATGTAAAATGCTGACTTCACTTTGAAAGGGAGGCCTCAAAAATTATGAGCTAGTTAGGAAAATACTTCTCTTCCTCCTTATGTGTTTGAATGGTCTTGTCCCTGAGAATTAATATTTGTCCTTGGGAAGTGTAGAACTGTGTGTGTTTGTGTTTAACTTACCCTCTGGGCAGTGCTAGGTCCAGAAAGGACAGATTCAGAGCTGAGGCGCACCCTCATGCTCTGGGGGTCAGTCACTGCTCCGGGGGAAGGGGGACCAGTGGTGATGGAACCCCTCCTCCTTATAATGGGGGGGTGGAGTTGGCAATAAGAGGGGCAGCTATTGGAAGACTGAATCCCTGCCCCGGACAGAACTGCCTTCACTCTCAGTAGTCCTGGGTTCCCTGAAGTCCAGGGTCTGAGAGATGGTGGCAAGTCCCAAATGCCAGCTTGTCCTTTTTGAGGAAGGGGACAAGCTAAGAATCCTGCACTGGGCACAAGAATGAATGATACGGAGAGATGGAGTCACCATTCTCCCCTGCCAAAGGAAAAAAAAAACCAAACTCTTTAAAAACTCAGATGAGAAGGCAATGGCCCCCCACTCCAGTACTCTTGCCTGGAAAATCCCATGGACGGAGGAGCCTGGTGGGCTGCAGTCCATGGGGTCGCTAAGAGTCGGACACGACTGAGTGACTTCACTTTGACTTTTCACTTTCATGCATTGGAGAAGGAAATGGCAACCCACTCCAGTATTCTTGCCTGGAGAATCCCAGGGATGGGGGAGCCTGGTGGGCTGCCGTCTATGGGGTCGCACAGAGTCGGACACAACTGAAGCGACTTAGCAGCAGCAGCAGCGGGGTGTTAGTTCCGTCTCGTCTCTGGGTGAAGAAGGATCAAAAACAGGGTTTTCTGCACGCCTTTATTCCTTGGTCTAGTGCAGGATGCTGGCACCACATTGCCCTATCCTCCAGCCCAGCCTCAGTTCCCCCCACCCCCCGGGGAAGAAACCCTGTTCCACCTTCTGCACATTTCATAGATTATCTGCCTGCACGCCTCACTCTGATGAGGTATGATTTTGACAAGAGATGACCCGGGGAGATGGATCTTCCCGACCCAGGAATCAAACCTGGGTCTCCTGCCTTATAGGCAGATTCTTTACCAACTGAGCCACCAGGGAAGCCCTGAGGGGGAAACGGTCTTCCTGTGATGGAGCTGTCCTGACAGCGAATGTCCTGACTCGTTGCGTCTCCCACCCTGCATCCAGGAAATCCTCTCCTGGTTGTTACCAGGGCCTGTGCCCCCCAGAAACATGGCCTTTCTCTCCTTGAGCCTTTGGGAACCTTCATGGTCTGAGGGGTGAGTCACTGGCACGATCCGTTTATGCTGGGACTCAGAAACACTAAACTCTCCTGTTTCTAGCAGGCGGACCTAATCTGCTGCTCTTGTATGACACAGAATGAATGTTTCCATTTGCCATAGCAATTCCAGTGGATGTTTCATTTTATATATTTAGGTCATTTATTTTCCCCAAAGGGCACCCTTTTTTTTGTTGTTGTTGAAGCCCTAGAGCAGATGGAGAGGTAACAAGGCCTGAATTTTGTGAACAAAATTCGCTCCCAAAAAAGACTGAGAATGATTGTTAAGGCTTTTAATAGAGATGGCAAATCTTAAACCAAGACACTTTCTTATAAATAAGAAAGTAGAGAAACTAGAGTAAAAAGGTGGGAATATCAGTGGATCATTTGTTTGAATTGTTGGTAGTAAATGGAGAACCACTCACCTGGGTTCAGAGCTGTCTAAGGAAACACAGTGGATACTCTTAGACCTTTTCAGAAGAGGCCATCCTTTCACACTGTGTTTCTATTTACTGATTTCTGAGCATCTGTACTCTGTGGTTACAACAATAATAGAAAGTAAATACTTTTTTCCTCCAAAAATAAATGTGTTCAGCAGTGCTTTACTCCAGCATTTATTTCACCATATTTCTTTAATCTCGTTATCAGATACAGATGGTCCCCGATCTACTGGTTTTTCGACTTTAGGATGGTTTGAAAACCATATGCCTTCGGTAGAAATCGTGCTTTGAGGGCTGCATTTGGGTCTTTGTCCCAGGCCAGTGGTAGACGGTCCCAGCAGATTTCTTGATGCTGGGCAGGACCCTACTGCTCCCAGGCAGTCCCCTGACTACAGAGCAGAGCAACTGATACATGTATAACCATTCTAGACCCAGACAACTGCCTGCTTTTCACTGTCAGTACAATATTCAGTCAACTGCATGGGATAGTCAATGCTTTATTATAAACTAGGTTTTGTGTTAGATGATTTTGCCTAACTGTAGGCTAATGCACGTGATCTGAGTACTTTTAAGGTGGGCCAGGCTGAGCTCTGATGTTCCATGGGGAGGTGTATTAAATGCAATTTTAACATATGATATTTTCCAGTGGTCATGTATGGATGTGAGAGCTGGACTGTGAAGAAAGCTGAGCGCCGAAGAATTGATGCTTTTGAACTGTGGTGCTGGAGAAGACTCTCGAGAGTCCCTTGGACTGCAAGGAGATCCAACCAGTGCATCCTAAAGGAGATCAGCCCTGGGATTTCTTTGGAAGGAATGATGCTAAAGCTGAAACTCCAATACTTTGGCTACCCCATGCGAAGAGTTGACTCATTGGAAAAGACTTTGATGCTGGGAGGGACTGGGGGCAAGAGGAGAAGGGGAAGACAGAGGATGAGATGGCTGGATGGCATCACCGACTTGATGGACATGAGTTTGGGTGAACTCCGGGAGTTGGTGATGGACAGAGAGGCCTGGCGTGCTGCGATTGATGGGCTCGAAAAGAGTTGGACACGGCTGAGCGACTGAACTGGACTGAACTGAACTGAACTGAACTGATTTTCACCTTATGATGGGTTGATGAGGAGGCAACCCCATACTAAGTATGGTATAGGACTATCTGTAGTATTTTTTTATTTTGCCTTTGTAGAATTTTGTCCTTGGACCTTTACACATGTATGTAAAAATATTTTGATTAGAGGAACTTCACGGTGTCAGGCAGCATTATGCTGCTCTAACTGCTTCTGATACAGTGATTTGAAAACCAGTAGTAAATAAGACTGGTTCAAATGTATTCTTTTTAACGGCTGAGTAATACTCCATTGTGTATATGTACCACAGCTTTCTTATCCATTCATCTGCTGATGGACATCTAGGTTGTTTTCATGTCCTGGCTATTATAAACAGTGCTGCGATGAACATTGGGGTACATGTGTCTCTTTCAATTCTGGTTTCCTCGGTGTGTATGCCCAGTAGTGGGATTGCTGGGTCATAAGGTAGTTCTATTTGCAATTTTTTAAGGAATCTCCACACTGTTCTCCATAGTGGCTGTACTAGTTTGCATTCCCACCAACAGTGTAGGAGGGTTCCCTTCTCTCCACACCCTCTCCAGCATTTATTGCTTGCAGATTTTTGGATCGCAGACATTCTGACTGGTGTGAA